>NC_137772.1:47502373-47694873 GCF_963455305.1 Plecotus auritus
GAAGTTGTTCTTTGGATGTTAATTTTTAATTTTTTTTAATTTTGAAAGGTTGAGTCAGATTCATCACATTTCTTAATGTCATTTTTTGTGGGTTACTTAAAAGGTATACCCTGAAATTTTGCACAATAACAATTTATCAATAAGTTTTAGCTCTCCCAGGAGGAAATGTCATCCCTTATTATCCGAATTTCAAAGCCAGCCTAGTGCCTGGGACTGCCTAACAAACAATAGTCACATTCAAACACCATCTTAAACCTAAAACTGAAACCATTCCAAGTCAGTGTCACAGTTTCAAGTTAAAGAGGCTTGACCCTCTATTATCCCATGCCGGTCAGTGTGGAAATACAGGGCAACCTACCACACAACGTTGGGGTGGGGGGACCATCCATTTAATGAGAAAAGTGGTCAGATGAAAATATAGAGAAACCAATTCAATGTAGCGTTCAGGAGTCTAGTCCGATTTTTACAACAACAACAACAAAACAAAAACAAAAACAAACAAAAAGCAGACAAGTTATTTTCCTTACTAAAGACAAAAATAGACTTGTCCTCTGAGCGCCAGCTGAGCCTAAACAAAGATTCTGAATTTGGCTGTCTGAGTAAAACACTGGTAAGCCACTGGAGCGAGGTGACAGGCTTAGGGAAGGAGGATGTGCTGCCTTCAAGAACAGTTTTGTGGACGAGTGTCTGGGAAAAGCCAGGAGTCTGGCCCAATGGAAGAGATCGAAGGTAAATGAAGAGAAGGGGATATAAGTAAACTTTGAGCAATCCTCCCCCGCCCCCCGCAACCCAACCCCAACCCTTAGTGAAACCTGGAGCTCCTCTAAGATCCAAGTGCCAAATTGAGCCACGCAGGGAGAGAGAGTGGTATGAACACTGCTCAGCTAATCACTTTATGGCCACAGGACAGTGACAAAGAGGAGAATTAAACTCCAGGTACTACCAGGAGAGGGTACAGCACCGCAAACTCCAAGAAACAGAGTCTTAGGGACTTCGCAGACAAAGGTGGAAGCAGTGAGTCACCTCTTGCATGGGGCTTATAAACAGCAACAGAGGCAGCAGAACCAGGAAGGAGAGGTGAAGTGAGTGGTAAGGGCACAGATGTGCAAATATTCTGGATTCTGCCAGAAGCAATTAGACAGACCTAGACAGACCCTAGACAGGCCTATGGGTCAATAGAGCAGCTGTCCAAGGTGCACTAGGATGGGGGAAGGGAATCTGGCTTGTGAATTACAGATAGCAATGCAGATGTACTTTTAATTGCGCCCCAAAGTTGGTGAGAGCCAAAGATATCTCCATTTTACACCATGCCCATAAAATTGTAAGTCTCTTAAAATGAGCCTTTCATTAGGCAAACTGAATTTAAAGAAAGTCTTAATTGAAAGGCAGAAAATTAACCCATCAATCACATCTTACAAACTTATCTTCTTGATTCCCAATATTAGACATAGAAATGTATATGGTCAGTGATTCTGGGAACTATGTCTATTTTTGCAGGGCAAGGAAGGTAGCTTAAGTGAGAATCCAGTATGTTTTGTTCTAAGAAGTGGGAGGGAGGAAAGAAGGGGGATATTTGCAGGGTAATCAGAAGGTGATAATTTTCCATAGTTTTGGGACCTATAGTAAACCATATAATCCATTTTTCCTTTGAAAATGGATGAATTTGTACTTTCTCTGTTTTCACATACTCCCCGTACTATCTTATTCTCACAGTCTCTATCCTAGCGGTTGATAGGCCCTATCGTTTATGCTTTCAAAATGTGTATAGAACTCAGCCACTCTTCTCTAGCTCCACAGCTACCACAGTGATGGGAGCCCCCCCCCGCCCCCCGTCATCGTCATCTTTCACTTATCTTCCTGCAAATGTCTCCTAACTAGGAGTTAGGTTACTATTTACTGATTATCTCCACACTCTGGTCCCATACAGGAATGTCAAAAGGGCAGTGGTCTTATCTGTTTGGTTTTGTTCACCAACAAATCTCAGGTCCCTCCCAAGAAGAGTTTCTGACACCTAGTAGGTGCTCAGTAAATATTTGTCAAATGAATTAATCATCTCCCATATGTTCTGGAATGAAATCTGCTCACCAGAGAAGTTCTGTTTGATCATATGCACTTCATTGCAAATATGCATAAGTTCAAAGCCTGGATGTGGGAAGCACTTATATTTACTGATAGGTAGTATGACTTCACTTAGTAAATGAAAGACACTGGTTCATGTTACAGGAAATTTAGTTATCCGACAAGTTGTTTTGGGGGAGAATTGTTTGAGCTAGAAGATCCTTGCTGAAATCACATCATACTAAGTTATTCTCTGCATAGCTTAAAGATGAGGCTAACTCTTACAATTTACATCACATTTTTTCCCCCCTCTTCCTTTCTGTGTCCCTGTTAACACTCACTTGGAACCTCCTCCCTCCCACCCCTCCTATGACTGGAATAGATACAGAACAACATAAGGGTGATCTTTATGAGAAACACATTTTGTGTAACATTACAGAATAGGATGAAAGTGTTCTAATTTTAGTTTTCTTTTTTGCAACATACAGATAAAGCTATTAAGTATATGTTACCACTTCATGACCTTAAGTGAATCTAGTTTTTATGAATAAATTATTAACATTGGAAGATGAGGTTTGATAACTAAAAAATTGTTTGGACCTTGCTGTATTATACAAACACTAGAGGCCCAGTGCACGAATTAGTGCACCAGTGGGGTCCGGCCGGCCCAGTCCCAATCGGGCGGATCGGGGCTGGGCCTGTGGTGAGGAGGAGATGGCAGGAGGTTGGTTGGCTGGCCAGCCCTGCCCCTGATGGGTGGGGGGCCGATGTGGGGTAGGACTGGGTGGGGGGAGGACCTTCAGGAGGTTGGCAGGTCAGCTCTGCCCTCTATTGGGGTTGGGGGGTGATCAGGGGCAGGGCCGGCCAGGTTGAGGGGCTTTGGGCCGATCAGGGTGTTAGGGGCCCATTGGGAGAGTGACCATCCAGGGGAAGGAGCTGCAGGAGGTTGGCTGGCCAGCCCCGTCCCCTATTGGGGTGGGGGGGTGCGATCAGGGGCAGGCCGGCCCGAGGGGAGAGGCTGTGGGCCTATCATGGTGGGGCGGGCTGATCAGGGACGGGGCTGGCCCAGGGAAGGGAGGGAGCATTTGGCTATAGGCCGGTTCTTGATCGGGTTGGAGAGTCCGATCAGGGGCAGGCAGGCAGAGAGGAGGGGCCACAAGGTTGGCCAACCAGCCCCATCCCCTGATCAGCCAGTTTGCTGGCCACAGTGGGCGTCATAGAGACCGGTCATTATGGTCATTACAGTCATTGGCTTTTTATATATGTAGACTAGAGGCCCGGTGCACAAAATTCACGCATGGGGCGGGGGGGGGGGGGTCCCCTCAGCCCAGCCTGCACCCTCTCCAATCTGTGACCCCTCAGGGGATGTCCAACTGCCGATTTAGGCCCATCCCCAGGATCGGGCCTAAACCGGCAGTTGAATATCCCTCTCACAATCCAGGACCACTGGCTCCTAACTGCTCACCTGCCTGCCTGCTTGATCGCCCCTAATTGCCCCCCAAATGGCCTGGTTGCCCCTTAGAGCCCCCCCTGCAAGCCTGGTCACCCCTCACTGCCCCCCTCTGCCAGCCTGGTCACCCCTCGCTGCCCCCCCGCCAGCCTGGTCACCCCCAGCTGCCCCTCCCGTGGGCCTGGTTGCTCCTAACTGCCCCCCTGCCGGCCTGGTCGCCCCTCACTGCCCCCCCTCTGCCAGCCTGGTCACCCCTCACTGCCCCCCCCACCGGCCTGGTTGTCCCCAACTGCCCCCCCCTGCGGGCCTGGTTGCCGCACGCAGCCTGCTGCTCAGTATTTTGGTCGCCCTTCACTAATCTTCCTTCCGGCCTGGTTGCCCGCCACTGTCCCCCCTGCGGGCCTGGTTGCCCCATGCAGCCTGCTGCTCAGTCATTTGGTCACCCCTCACGAACCCCCTAGTCGGCCTAGTCACCCCATGCAGCCTGTTCAGTTGTCTGTTCAGTTGCGATGGACGCTTAGGCTTTTATTATTATAGATGAGAGGACTCAGGAAAGTGAAGTTTGTCTAAGTGGCCCACTTAATTTCATAAATACTCTGATGTCTGCTCTGCATCAAGTCAGACTTACAATTAAAACCACAATTATAATTCCTTAAACTCTTATCTTTAGGAGCGTGGTCAATGTTCCAACAACTTCTTTCAGATGAACACGCTTACAGAAAAGAGAATAGCATTGAGTTAGAAAGAAAATACCCTTGGGTTTCCAGGATGGTTTGACTGTATGGCCTTACATAAGTCATGTGATCATCTGTAAATCTATTTATCCCAAGTGAGTCTACTATTACCTGAGTCTACCATATATCAGGGTCATGGTCCTGACCTTGAACGTGTGCCTGTCAAGCATTTGGAGATTTTCGTGAGGGGAAGTGGGCTGAAGGAATGCAAAAGTCATTGCCTTCTATTACACCAGTGATTCTCAATGTGTGGTCCCTGGACCTAGTAACTTGTTAAAATACAAATTCTTGGCTTCATTCCAGTCCTACTGAATCAGTAACACTAGGGATGGGAACCATGGGTGTGTGTTTTAATAAGCTTTCCAGGTGATTCTGATGCACTGGAAGTTTGAGAACTACTGTACTAGATGAGCCATTTGATTTGGCCAAAGTAAAAATATGGGTAATTGAAACAACTACCTCTTACTTTATCAGATTTCATGATATAAATCGTACTTGGAAACCTGTGCTTAACTTCTGAATTTTGTCTACAAATCTTTAATTCTAACCCCCAAAGAGATCTTCCCTTAAATCCCACCTTTCTATGATTCCAGTCATTTTTATTCATTAGCAGAAAACACCTGTAACAGCAGGAGCTACTTACATTCTAATTGTTTCTTGTTCCTCTAAATTGCTTGTCATTATAAAAGAAAATGACAGAAGTGAAATGGGAGAAGAGCAATGTGGCAAGAAGACTAGAACCCATTTTCAATGTTTAATTGCTATACAATGCTAAGAACAGATTAAAAAGATAAATCAAAAGTTTTTGGAAAAAAGTGAGGCCCCTAGTCAGTTTTATGGTTTCATTTGAGCTGCAAAGATATTATTACACCCTCATTTACAAAACAATGAGCGCTTACTGTTTATGAAAGTTTAATCTCTTGGTTTATTGCCTTAATATATTTTACATTGGTAAGGTTTACTTTTAAATGAAATTTCTGACTGTCTTATGTGGATGTTATTTTATACTGAGAATACAGACAGAATGAGTGTAACATCATAATTGTATTCATCTATGAAGCAATTAGAGTCAGGGTAATTGCTTCTAATTCTCACATATCTGCATACAAAGTAATAGAATTAATATTTTATCATCTAACAGTATCCCTTGTTAGCTAAGAATTCTAACACTGCATATCTTCTCTGTCTATCAGAATTTAAGCAGACCCTATATTAATCTTTGCCTAACTCACAGAGTGTGCCAAATGGAAAAATTACATGCAGTGTGTTGGCACCACTGCTGAATGTACCAGTACCCATTCAGTTGGTGTGCAATGGGACAGAGACCATGAGCACACCCTTGAAACTGAGCAGATTGCTGACAACTGAGCGAGGGCCTAGCTATTTTCCAAGTGATCTCATGTTGCCAAAGTGAGTATGAATTCCATGGAGTTTTAAGAGACTGATTCTGATTAAAAACATGTGGCTGCCTAATGTCAATTCCTATAAAACACCGTTAGCATTTTCTACAAGGAAAACATTGATAGAGGCAAAGGAGCGTGTGATTACCTAAAGGAGTAGCTTGGTGAATGATTGACAAGATCCAAATCCTCCACTAGAATCAACAGGACTAAAAAAAGGCTAAATGAGGACTTATAGCCTCATTTATTTCCTAAGAAGCTTAGGCTGCAGGGAGAGAAAATAAGCCATAAATTAAATGGCACTTTGCTTGAATTAAAGGGGAATGGATGAGGGAATTAAGTTAAAACCAGCAGCTCAGCCACTGGACTAAATTTAATTGGTAGATAAGTTGTATTTCAACATAAATAAATATTATAAAAGATGGGGGGTAACCAGCAATTTTTCTCCTTCTTTTCTGTATGTGCAAATAAATATCTCCTATGGAGAAATAGATAGTCTAGAATTAGCAGTGTTAAAAAAAGTATGTATGATTTATATTGTATGTGTAATGTACACTACACACCCATCCATGCTTTACATTGTTTCAGTAGTAACCTGTTATTAAATGACCTTACAGAAGTAATTTAACTGAAGGAAGTCCTGAAGATACAGAGGGAAGTGTCAGTGATATAGGTAAAGCATTTAGAATACAGAGTGGTACATGGTATTCACCATATAAGTGTTTATTATTATTACTGACAAATGTAAGTATAGACTTAGTCTATGATTAATTAGAAAATCACTCTGTCTTTCCTAATAACATAACAGTGACACATATAAAAGCTGTGCCCACACTATTCACATGGATTTTACTTTAAATTATTGTGAAACCTCATATGTGCTTAGATTATCTTAGAAACCCTGATTTTTTTCCTGGTCCTATTTTCCTTACGAATTTGTGTGGATGCTGTTTTTAAGCCAAACAAAGAATTTTTTGTTAAGCATTGACTAGGCAAAATGATTAAATGTTATGTATAATAACTTTGGTGAAAAGCTCATATAATTTTTCAAAATGGCAACTCACAACCTACTGGCATATCAATTAGTCCTCACAACAGAGCTACTAGGAAGAGAGGACTCTATTCTCCAGTTCACTGAGACTCAGAGAGTTTGAGTGAGCAGGTAACATCACACAGATCTTATAGTAAAAGCCCCAACTGGACTTCAGATGTTACCTAGAATATATTTGGAAACTAGGCTAATTGTCAAGGGAGAATCCATGGTTTCTGACGATTGATTTGGGAAGGGTGAGAAAGAGTTGGTAAAATCTGCAAGCATCTAAGACCAGGGGTTTGAGAGGCAGGCTCTTTATTGATGGGGGTGGGGACTCTTAGATATATATCTAGGACTTGAATTGCTAGGTCAGATAATTGCTGAACTTTTGAGGAACTGAAACTTTTCCACAGCAGTTGCACTACTTTACATTCCCACGGGCAGTATGTGAGGTTTCGGGTTTCACCATTTCCTTGCCAAAACGTGTTATTTGTCTTTTTGATTATTGTAAGGGAAGCAGAGTTTGATACCAAAAATATGTCTTTTGGGATATAGATTATTTTAAGCTGCCTTGCCACCCCCCCCCCCCCGCCCCCGCTTGCGTACCTTTTAAATTTTAATTTGGTCATTTTAAGAAATAAAAGACTCAGAAAGAAACTTTGATGTTCCCCCTAACTGCCTAAAATAATTTAGAGAGAGGGCCAGCTCCAGGAAGGGAGTTATCATCACAGATAACTATAGTTTAATGTGAACTAAGTGTGATAGACAGGTAGGAACCTAACAAGGTCCATTTGATTCAAGTTCTCTTCTGTGTCCCATTGTTAAAGATGGCCCCGCAAACAATGATTTACCAAACATTTGCTTTTCTCTCTCCATATGAATTGCCTTCCCAACTATGTCCTTCCCCCTTTTGCTCAGCACAAAATGGCACAGATGCTTTAACTTCCCCATTTGTCCCGGAGCCCCATATTTTTATGGCAGTTCTATATGTACATACATAATAAGTTTAGTCATTTTCTCCTGTCGTTCTGTTTCATGTTAATTTGACCACCAGTGCAGCCAGAATAATTTAGAAAGGTAAGAGGAAAAAAAGAATTTTTCCTCCCCTACAACAGCAATCTTAATGGGTAGGAAGAGTTAATTTGTTGTGGATTTGATATGCATTTTACTATTGGATAATAATGTGAATATCTCTTATATTGGCCATTTGTATATATTCTTTGAAAAAATGTCTGTTTAATATTCTGTCCATTTTTTCAAGTGAGTTATTTGTCTTTTTATTGTTAAGGTGTAAACGTTCTTTATGTATTCTGTATACAAATCTTTACCAGATATGACTTGGAAATATTTTATTACATTGTGTCTCCTCTTTAAGATTCATTATGTTCTTGTTTTAAAAAAATCAAATGCAAATTAAGGAGTAAAAGTAGAAGAAGCTGCTCTAGGATGGGTTAAATAATCTCAATATTAATTTAAGTAAGCTAAATTCAAAATCTAATTTTCCTTCCCATATACAGAGGTCAGACTTTGGGGCCTTTGTTTCATGGTTCATTCAGAATCACATTACTTTAAAATATGATGGGTGCAATGAATACTAAGTAAGTGATAATAAAAGCTTAGCTGGGAGTAGATAAAACTCTTAATTGCTGTGGATGAAAAAGGGGCCACATATTAAACCTGACAAGTTCAGAGGCGGCCTGCATGGCAGCCTTACTAACTCAGAGACCTAAAATAACTATATAGGATGGTCTGGAATTAAAATTTCTTAACTAAAAGTGAGTTATGATGGGTAGTCATGTTCTAGGTCTATATCTTCTTTGACAAAGGTCAATCTTTACCTTAACCAATCCTGTCTATTTTCTTTTTGCATCTGTGATAACATTCATTTAGAACTTCAGAGTAATCTTTTTTTCCCAGATCCCTGAGGGCACAATCTCCCACTAGAGCAGACCACAGAACTCCTCATTATTATCATATTCTCTGCATGCCATCTCTGTGTGCCATACATGTTAATCCCTAACTATCCTATACTCACCCACCAATGTAAAAGAAGTATTTGTTTCTCTGTATTGCTTTTTACCCAGTCTCAGAGAATTCCTGGCTTTGTTTTCTCCTGTCTCACTAATCTACCACCAATGGGTTTCACATAACCATCCTTATGCCTCCCGTTTGATTATAATGTACAAAATAAACTTGAAAACTGCCATTCTCCAGAGCATTTATCAATCCATAGAGATTTTACTTCCCTACAGATGCCATTACTTTTGCTCAAATAAACTCATTCTAAAGGTTTGGATGTTTCTTACATAGACATTGTTAAACTCAGATATAAATAAATAAATAAATAAATAAATAAATAAATAAATAAATAAATAAAACAAGTTTACTTCTATTATACTATAAATTATTATTTCTCTATTGGGTGTTTCTGTTATCTACTAAAGTAATATTTATTACCTATATGTTAAATTACTGGGCTTTGCCCACCAGGTCTATTATTTTCATTTCATCACATTTCTTTCTTCTGTAAATGACTGTCAATTTTATTTCATGTGTTTGGTTTATTTCGACAATTAGACATAGAAGTTTTGTTTTAGAAGTTTCTAAGTTACCAATAGTCAAAATAATAGCCAATTATCCACACCCAAATAGCTTAGGTGATTAGAAAACAAAGCAAAACAAAGTAGAGAAAAAGAAAACATTAAAAAAAAAGTTCCCATATTTTGGAAACACCAGGACAACAGAAGATGATAGAAGACAATATGGAAACAATAGAATGATAAATGTATGTTATTTCAATTTCTCTTTTATACTCTTTATTTAGGATGCAAAAGTAACTGTTATAATTAATAACAAAAATTAAATGAAAAAAAAAAGTAATTGTAAATTGAAAGTATAGCCTCCTAAGTAACTATCTAGTCAAAGAGGCAAAAGATCAACAACACAGAAGAGACTATGGAGATAATTTTAAAATTTGTTCAGTACCTATTACAACCTCGGAAAATCACCCTACTCATTCATTCATTCTAGACAGTGAAGAAAACTATCAGGAAGTAAAGTTATTAAAATCAGAAAAATACAACATTTCAAGGTGTGAAATTACCAACATATGTATTTGTTTAGCATGGAGGATGCTTACAAGGTGGTCAAAGAAATGAAGGCAGAAATGAAGAAAAAGGTCAAGGAGGTGTAACCGGACAACCAAGGGGTCTGGCTGCTGTCAGTACTTGAGCCAATTAAGCAGAGACAGGGTTGAATCATATATGAGCATTTATACCCATGATGCCAGCATATGGGAGAGTAGCAGGTCATCCCATAAACCCTCTCTGCACCCCACCATAAGTCAGCTGCTTATATTGGGTAGAACGACAAAGATATGCGGGAAAGGCTGAATTACAAGTATGGAAGTATAGGCACCGGATAATCATTACAGGTTACAAGTATGTGGACTGGGGGTGGGGCATCACAGATGGGCCAGATTATAGGTAATAGGGGCTGGGGGTTATAAAGAGCGGGTGCCTCCAGGACTAGATTGTTTCAACCATGAGGTTGTAAATCTTTCCACAATGATAGGTAGTTCTCAGGACAGGAAGATGGACTGCATTCTGATGTTAGCTCCCATGTCCCAGGGTGTACAATTCCCAGCCAGGTAAAAATGTGCTTTTTCTAATCAGAACAGAACCATCACGGTTAACAAAGCATGATTAATATTTCTTATAATTGTAGACGGTCCTCAATATTCTATTTCTACCCCTAACAGAGGGACTATACATTTGTTCATCTATGTTTCCCTTCTCTTCCAGATTTCTACTACTACAGCATTTACAAACTTATAAGACTTCCCAAATGAGCTCTCACATAAAGCAACATCCTATATAATAAAAGCCTAATATGCTAAGTGTCCATTTGACCAGTTGGCTGTTCAACCAATCAAAGTATAATATATTAATGATATGCTAAGTCCTCTCAACTGCTCACTATGACGTGCACTGACAACCAGGGTTCAGACAGTCAACTGGTCGACCAGTCAATATGATGTGCACTGACCACCAGGGGGCAGATGCTCTGACTGATAGCTTAGTTTGCTGCTGGGGTCTGGCTGATCAGGACTGAGCAAGATGGGCCAGACATGCCCTGGAGCCCTCCCGCGGTTCCTCCCTGGCTGGCCAACCTCTTGAGTCTCTCCCTGGCCCTGGTCATGCACCGGTGGGGTCCCTGAGACTGGCCTGTGCCCTCTCACAATCTGGGATCCCTCAAGGGATGTCAGAGAGCTGGTTTTGGCCTGATCCCACAGGCCAGGCTGAGGGACTCCACTGGTACACAAATTTGTGCACTGGGCCTCTAGTGAAACAATAAAACAGATTAGAAATCTCAACTCTCCCTTTTAGTTAATTTTTCAATTTCCCCCTCTTCTTAGCTTAGACAGGTAAGAAAGTCTTGCATCTCTGTTTTGTTTGTTTTAATCCTCATCTGAGGATATTTTTCCATTGATTTTTTAGAGAGAGTGGAAGAGAGAGGGAAAGACAAAGAAATATTGATGCAAGAGAAACACATCAATTGGTTGCCTCCTGCATGCACCCTGACCAGGGAATGGGCTGGGAAGGGGTCTGCAACCCACGCAAGGTAGGTGCTCTTGACCAGAATCAAAACCCAGACCCTTAAATCTGCAGGCCAATGCTCTATCTACTGAGCTGAGCCAGCTAGGGCAAAGCCTTGCATCTCTGGGTGCTTCCCTCAGGCACCCTACTGTAGAAATGGGGGCAGTACCAGTTAACAGAGGCCTGTCCTCTGAGATGTCCCTCAAAAGTGGGCTGAGTGAGAAGAGAACATATGCCAGCTGCTTCCGGAGTCAGACATCTGAACAGTGTCTGTTTAAAAAGCAAACCAAAAGGCGCCCAAAGCAGAAAAGCATTCAGGAAGAGTCAAACTCATTGTCCACCTCCTTTAGAAAGGAAATGTGACTAGGGTGTATATCATAGGAGGCTATAGATGTTTGCGTATCTTTCTGTTTCCTTTTTTATCTTTAAGTCTACTCTTTATGTTTATTTTTACTACACACAACTAGACAAGACCCTGCCCACGCTATAAATAAGGATAATTTGTTCCCAATGATATAACTGTCTGAAACACCCAGCCCAGAGAAGACATAGCACAACCATATTGGTTCTGCTATTCAATCCTGAAAAGCAATCACTACAAATGTCCATTGTGCAAACCATTTTTCCCCCAAACAAGCCTCAGTGCTTTTTATTAGACCTTTCCAGAACTGTGTCTGCATTCTTTTCAGGTCTGCCAGCCATTTTAAAAATAATTTTGCCATTCAGTGTCTCTATGCTCTGACTTGAGGTAAATTTAATACCATTGCATGTTATCCATATAACTTAACCACCCAATCTATCCCTATCCTACTCTGTCTGTCAAATAACTTGAAAAGTTTTAAAATAACACAAGCTTATAGCATTGGCAGACAGATTCATGAATAGGAGAAATGGTCATAATGTTGAAAAATATAAAATATGGGAAAGACTGCATCCAATTTGTAGGTTGATGTTCATGCTGATAGGATAACTTTTAGTGCACCCTTTGAATTCAATTTCCTTTATTTTAACAAAACACATTTCATGCACATTGCTTACAGATGGAATAACTTGCTAAAACATAATATTTTATAGGCCACATTCTCACAGAGATTTGCACAATTCCAGTTCCCCATAAATGCCCTCTTGGACAGCATAACAATATGCGTAACCCTCTTTATGTTCCTCTAGGTCACCCACTTCATACAACATGAAGTTTTGACATGACACTAATGTCTACTCCTAGGGCACTTTCACTTTCTCTTTAGGATGCTCTTCCTGGTGAAAGGGAAGAGAGAGGAAAGAGAGAGAAACAGCAATGTGAGAGAGATACATTGATTGGTTACCTCCCACACAAGCCTCAACCAGAGTTGTAGATAGAACCTGCAACCAAGGTATTTGCCCTTGACCAAGAATCAAACCCAAGACCTTCCAGTGTCTGGGAGGTGGGAGGGCAGAGAGGGAGCATGCTCTAACTTCTGAGAAATGCCAGCCAGGGCAAGACTCTTGATATCTATTCATAGAAAATTTTACTTCAAGTTATTTTGTCAGAGTTAATTTGCACTCTTTAATAAGAAATGCCTTTCTAACACTTTTATTCAAGTTATAATAAATACATACTTGAGCGGTAGAGCCAACAAGACTTGGTATATTAGTAATAAGAATCATTGTATGTTGTCAACTGTGTTAAGGGTTACAAAATGAAGAACCCAGAATGTAAGCTCCATGAGTTGAAAGATCTGGTCTATCTTGTTCACTGGGTGCCCATAGCAACCAGGGCACTGCCGACCACATGTAAAAAGTGTTCAGTAAATACATGTTGAGAAAGATGAATTCTTTCTACTAATAGTGACTTCTTAAAGGCAGAAATGATGCCTCATAAATCTAGGTACCCCAACCCATGCCCCAGCACATATAGAATTCTTTCCACTAGATAGTGATGTCTTAAAGGCAGAAATGATGCCTCATAAATCCAGGTATCCCAATCCATGCCCAGCATAATATAGAATTATGACCATGAAGACATCTCAGTAAAGTTGAACTCTGACTTAGCCAAGTGCTATACAAGATGCTGTACGCATGGTGTCTATAATCCTCATAACCATGCTATAATAGGCATTTCTATCCTTATTTACAAAAGAGGAATCTGAGGCCCAGAGCAATAGAGCAAATTTGGGACTCAGATTGTCTGACCCCCCAAAGCCATCTCTACCCCTCTTCAGGCTCTCCATATCTTCCTCTTGAAGTTTAGAACAATACATGTCTTTTCTTTACTAATAAATGACACAGGAGCAAATGCTATTGCTAATTTGATAATTCATATACTTCAGAATAGAAGTATTTGTCTTAAATAAAAGTTAAAAATTAAAATATGGATTATATTATATTGTTATATATCTTTATGTAGTCATATATCTTCTTTGAGCCTAAAGAGAAAATTGGACATTAAAAGAAAAACAGTGAATGCATTAAATTTTACCATACATTTGTTGATATCATGTATATTTATATGTATTTATTGGATTTATATGTATCTATATGTATAAATAGCTCAGTTTGGTAAGAGTATTAAATTAGGGGAAATTTCATGAAGGCGAAATTTATTTAATAAGTAACATGACTACAACATTTTAAAATTTTTACCCCATGTCCCTGAACAATAAACCCAGTAAATTTAAGAGATGGAGATTGAATAAAATACCTGGGTGAGCAGAGACAGTGCCATTTGCTTGAGTGTACTGCTACCTTTGTAAATGTGAATCATGAGAGATTACTCATCACTGATAAAGAACAGATTTTAGTATCAGATTAAGTGTTCAACACTGGGACATGAAATTATAAAATATTATCTTAAGTTAGACTGTAGCTTTTACTTATAGCTTTTACATTTTGCATGTAAAACTATAACTCTTGCTATTATGTCCACGTGAGAGCTAAATAACTGTCAATGTGGCTGCACATTCCCAGTGACCTTCTCTCCCATCTCCACGTGCCCTTATTTGACAGAAGGTGTTGCAGGGGAACAACATTGAGCCCTTCATAATGAAGCACGTGCATAATTTGCACTGCTGATAATTTTGGGGGGCATGGAAAAAATCTAATAGAACTGGACAAAATGGCATCTGCTACTTATTAGACTTTGTTTTTACATGGCTGACTGACATATTTTCCAGGGTTTAAAATTCAACGTCTTATCGCCTCTTTGGCTGAAACTTCAGTTAGGCCTGTCAAAGATTGCATGTCATTTACACATGTACAAGTCAAGTAATTGGGTGCACAGAAGACTTATTTCAGTGTTAAATCTGGTCCCAATTAAAAAAATACATATTTAGAGTTGTAAGTTCAGCTTCTCTTTTTCACACCTTCATCACCTTCAAAATACCTAGAAGCAAATAAGTGACACGGTGTGACTTACACACAGTCATACCCTAGACCTTGCCATTATTAATAACTGTTACCCTTCCACAACTCAATTTCAAGCATTCCACTCTCTGACCCCTAGCTTTTCCCTTAGACCCTCTCACTTCAACAATCCTTCAGGGATGCATAGCATCTGGGATGTAAAAGCCATTACACTATCACCTTTACTCTGACCCTCAGTTCTTCAGGACCCCACTCTCCTCATCCAGGCTCAATCCCCTGACATAACTATACTCCTCATTCAAATGAACAAAACTGTAATTTCATGTTAAACAACTGGAAATTGAGACCCATTTTTGCATGTATATAGATGAGTGTAATAGGGGTGAAAAATCTTCCCTCAGTTGGTATCTTGCCTTGTTTCCACCTAGACTCTGTGAAGATGTCGTAAAAGGGCATGTTCTTAAAATACTACATGCCCTTCCTACACAGTGTGGCAAAATGTGTCATTGCTTCAGCAGCATCTCATCATCAGGAGCCATCAGAAATGCAGAATCTCAGGCTGCACTCTGTTCCAGGGCATTAGGATCTTCATGCTAATGCGATCCCCAAGAGCTCAATCTCCAAAGGGAAGCTTGAGAATTACTGCTCAGTTAAATGGCAAATGGATCTAGAGCTATGTCCCTGCATCTGGACTCTCACCAGGAATGCCAGGAATAAAACTTCAGCTTTTTTAGGCCAGGCTGCTTTTTCTTCCAGACAGCTATCTTGTCTTTTTCTATTTTGTTGGGATGTTGACTTGGAAAATTCACCTGGTATTCACAAGTCATCGCTTTGTGGCTGAGAAAGTTAGGAGGTTTGATTTTGTTGATACCACAAACCCACAAACGGATGCAACAGCACAACAGGGCAAACCTCATACATTTTAAATTAAGATGGTGCATGAGTTAAGATGAATAAGCTTAAACTCTTCTTGGAATGGCAAAGCCAGAGGCAAAGAATCAAATATGTGTTGTTTTCTTCCTTCTCTAAATACACCCGCCTTGCAGCTCTCTAAAAAAACAACACACAATAGATTTCACTTTGGGGCCAAGAAGAGGTTAAAGCTAATAAGTTCATATTGTCAAAATGAGGAGAGAAAAGGAGGAAAGGTTATGTTATTGGGAAGGAGGGGAAGAAGGAAGGAGGAAGAATCCTCCCAATCCCCTTTTGTTTTGAAATGACTTCTGAATCCTTCCATCAATGGAAAAGTATCCCCAGTCTTACTGTCCCTTTAATTTAATTTATTTATTTTATAAACCTAATATGTTTGGAATGCTCTATTTCCAAAAACTTCATCAACAGTGTTTTCTGTGAAAATGCTCACAGTTCAGTGAAAACAAATAGATGTGAATGTGAAGCCTATTAATACTGTTATTTTAGATTAAAGGCATATCACACATTTAATTTCATGTTAAAAAAGGCCCACTATCTAAACTAGCATAATAAAAATGAAGCAATTGCTATTTCAAAAATATATTTCCATGAACATATATCCACTTTTGGATTTTTCTCTGTTAAATGGAAAATGTCCACAATTACTATACTGCTAATATAGTTACTTAAAAAAACAACAACAAGGCCCTTGATTTTTGACACTTAGAATAATTCAAAACAATTCTCTGATGCAGTGTTCGGCAAACTCATTAGTCAACAGAGCCAAATATCAACAGTACAACGATGGAAATTTCTTTTGAGAGCCGAAAACCGACTTCTGTGCATGGGCCACGAAGTTTCAATCGCACTGTATGTGCGCACCTGCACGTGGTATTTTGTGAAAAAGCCACACTCAAGGGGCCAAAGAGCCTCATGTGGCTCGCGAGCCGCAGTTTGCCGACCACTGCTCTGATGCCTTCCCAGATCATGCTTTTTCAAAACCCTTCCACATTTATTAAAGTTCCGACACAACACCTCACTGTGCATAGTTGGTAATTGATGTAGTTGGCAATGAAGACCCTTCCTGACTCCAATTAATATGAATGACTAGAGGCCCGGTGCACGAAATTCATGCAAGGGGGGGGGCTGTCCCTCAGCCCCGCTTGCACCCTCTCCGATCTGGGACCCCTGGAGGGATGTCCGACTGCCTGTTTAGGGCCTAAATGGGCAGTTGGGCATCCCTCTCACAATCCAGGACTGCTGGCTCCCAACTGCTCGCCTGCCTGCCTTCCTGATTGCCCTTAACTGCTTCTGCCTGCCAGCCTGATCACCCCCTAACCACTCCCCTGACAGCCTGATTGATGCCTAACTGCCCTCCCCTGCCAGCCTGTTTGCCCCTAACTGCCCTCCCTTGCAGGCCTGGTCACCCCTAACTGCCCTCCCCTGCAGGCCTGGTACCCCCAAACTGCTCTCCCCTGCAGGCCTGGGTCTCCCCCAACTGCCCTTCCCTGCAGACCTAGTCAGCCCCAACTTCCCTCCTCTGCCAGCCGGGTCACCCCTAACTGCCCTCCCCAGCAGGCTTGCTTACCCCCAACTGCCCTCCCTTGCAGGCCTGGTTCCTCCCAACTGCCCTCCCCTGCTGGCTATCTTGTGGTGGCCATCTTGTGTCCACATGGGGGCAGGATCTTTGACCACATGGGGGCAGCCATCTTGTGTGTTGGAGTGATGGTCAATCTGCATATTACTCTTTTATTAGATAGGATAGAGGCCTGGTGCACAGGTGGGGGTCGGCTGGTTTGCCCTGCAGGGTGTTCCGGATCAAGGTGGGGGTTCCCTTGGGGTGTGGGGTGGCCTAGGCGAGGGACCTGTGGTGGTTTGCAGGCCAGCCATGCCTCCCGGCAACCCAAGCAGAGGCACTAGTATCTGGGATTTATTTATCTTCTACAATTGAAACTTTGTAGCCTGGAGTGGAGCCAAGCCTTCTGCTCGCTCTGTGGCAGCAGCCATTTCTGTTGGGATTTGTTTATCTTTTATAATTGAAACTTTGTAGCCTGGAGTGCAGACCTGGGACAGCCAGGGTGTGTGGAAAGCTTGGCTTCCTCCATCGCCAGGGAAACCCAAGCCTCCCTCCTGCTCTCTATCTGTGGCTGCAGCCATCTTGGTTGGGTTAATTTGCATACTCGCTCCTGATTGGCTTGTGGGCGTGGCTTGTGGGTGTAACGGAGTGGTGGTTAATTTGCATATTACTCTCTTATTAGATAGGATACCTGGCTCACCTGAACTGGACATTTTAAATCAAAGTATATGTTAGGTAACAGAGTGTGCCTGTGTTTTTTCTTTTTAATATCTCTATCTTTGTAAATGTCCTGGCCAAATGTTCATAAGAAAGCAAGTCTACTAACTATAAGACAGGATATGTTTTCTATCATCCTAGTCCTTTCATTAATTTATTTAGTCCTTACTCTATAACGGGTGGCATTGCTTTGGTATAGCTTGTAAGTTTACACAGGTATGCCATATTTTGGTGCAATTTGGTTAAAGTAGAGCTGTATTTCTTAAACAGAACCTTTCACTGTATGTATGCTGGGAATATTTGTCATGTAGTGGCTACTACTGTTTGTTGTGCAACTTAGTCTCAGCCAGTGGTCTGATGGAAAAAAGCTGATTTACTTTTGAATGTATGCTTGAAGTACATGGATAATAATATAAACACATTTTAAATAAAATATTTAAAATAACCTAAAATTGAATATAAACAGCTACTTAAATTACTGATGTGTGTGTGTATAAAACTAGAAAGAAGAGATCGTTGGGCCATTTAAATGAAGTGAGGCATTGTACTAGAAGAGGGGTGGGCAAACTTTTTGACTCGAGGGCCACAATGGGTTCTTAAACTGGACCGGAGGGCCGGAACAAAAGCATGGATGGAGTGTTTGTGTGAACTAATATAAATTCAAAGTAAAGGAGTGGAGGGGAGAGCAAGAGAACCGGATAGAACAGCCGGATCCGGCCCACGGGCCGTAGTTTGCCCATGGCTGTACTAGAAGCATGCTTCTCTAACTTGGGCAGGTATCAGACTCACCTGTAGGGCTGCTTAAAACATATTGCCAGGCCCCACTCCCAGAGTTTTTGATTCAAGTACATTTACAGAGAGACCCCAGAATTTGCTTGTCTAGCAAGTTCCGAGGTGTCCCCACCCTGCTGGCTCCAGACCACACTCAGAGAGCCACTGTAAGGCCACTTCTTCCAGCCCATGATTGTTCTAAAAAGTATTTCATAAAAATTGTCTTTCGTGTTTCTCTGGACAGCTTTTAAATTATAGCTTCTCTTTGAACTTTACACTGTCATAAAACTCATCATAAATTTGAAGTCGGAAATGAATGTGGAAAGATGTGATAATAAATACCGTGTGCTTTTCATAATCATGAGCTAAGTTATCGTTAGCCTACTAAATTTTAAGAGTTTTCATTTACAGTATTAAAATTATAATCACTTAGTGCAAGCAACACATACATCCACATGGTATTTGGGTAATATTTAGTAAATACAAAACATTAATAGCTAGATAAAGACATTTGTTTTTATATTGGCCAACAATTACAGTAAAATTACTTAATAAACTGAGAATGAATGCTGAACATTTCTTAGCAAAGTAAAAATAAAACCATGGTTTAGTATCACAAAGATATGAAATAGTTTATTTGCTCAGTTTATTAAGAAAGTAATCTGAAAACCCTAAAATAACCATAGCTTAGATTTATTTTTATTTTATAATTGCTAGTATTCAGACTTCTGGTCTGCCAACATCTTCGTCACCACGGTAAGAGTAGTTATAAGGAATTATTCAAAGTTCTTGGTTTTATGCTATTACCAGATATATCTTAGCAACACATATCTTATTAGCAGTTGTCTTCCTGCTGCTGCCCTCAACACAATACATAATACACAAGAGACACAATACAAAAGTTCATAACTTGAAATTCACACACAAACAAAAGTTAATAGTGACATTCTAAAATGCATTCTAGATCAAGGGAATGTAAAATAAAAATTTTAAATCTTTCACTTCTTTTTTGTTTTCTTTAACTTTTCCATTCATACAGAAAGGGTAGATTAATATCTCACAGCCTTCCTCAGTGGAGGTTTGCATCTGAAGCAGGAATAGAAACCATGATTCGAATGGATTTTTTCTCACTTTTCCCAAGGATGAGACTCAACTAGTATCACCTTAGAATTATTTCATTACATTAAATAGATGACCTAGTGTTCCAGTGGAGAATGGCTGAACAATGCAATCAAAACATATAAAAGCTTTCAAGGAAAGATGGAAAAGATGTGAGCTACATCTTGTATGGAAAAGATGTGAGCTACATCACAAATGTATTTGTGGAGCTTAAAGATGTTCAGGTATGGCCTAGGACACAAATATCTTAGAGTAGAATGCGTTATATTTTAACAGGCCATTATTTCAAAGTAATTTCTCAGGTATTACCTTGCAATAATCTCATGAAGTCAATACTATTCTTCAATTAAGTAAGTGTTAGAAAATTCAGAAGCTAAATTGTCCCATGGTGAGTAAGGAACAACACAGACGCCTTACCCCATGCCAGGATGGTTTTCCTGGATCTTCAGGCATGTACCATTTGAATTCCCACTAGACATGACTGTCCCTAAAAGCTTACCTCTACTGTCCACATACCCATTTACTGATTTTACTTTAATCTGGGTAATCAAGTCTTCAGGATACATTCTCCCACACCAGTATAGCTTGTGCACCCCTGCCCATAAAAATAAATGTGATGACCATGTTCCTTCTGCGAGGCTTCCTCATGGCTCAATAGCCTGATTCTCGAACATCAGGAGGAAAGTGGAGCTTTGAAATTCCTGTGGACCTGGCCACTCCTGCATTAGAGAAAGAAGGAAAACCACTGAGATTGAAAAGGAGAGAGCACTAAGGATGGAGCCTCGTGGTCAAGCTGGGAGCTGAGAATGTTTCCAGCATAAGAGGAGCTTCTCTCTTCTGCTCCCACTGCCAGGAAGAGGACAGGAGTGGAAGAGCATCTCCATTTCTTGTTAATTGTTCAAAAATAGCTCTGAAAGCAAAGAATTACTTGTAATGTCTCTCTTTACATTTGTATAACTACATGTGTATAACTCTAAACTTAATTCTTTAAAAATCTTTGTGTAAGAAAACAAACAAACAGCCCAGCCAGCATGGCTCAGTAGTTGAGAGTCTACCTATGAACCAGGAGGTCATGGTTGGATTCCTGGTCAGGGTGGCAGCCTTGATTCCCAGTGGGAGGCATGCAGGAGGCAACCTATGAATGATTTCCTCTCATCATTGATGTTTCCATCTCTCTCTCTCTCTTTCCCTCCTCTCTCTGAAATAAATAAAAATATATCTTAAAACAAACAAACAAAACCCTCACAATTCTGATCATTCCCTGGGTAGAATCCTGAGGGAATAGAGTGTGAATGGGAAATTAATTTCTGACTACTCTTGGGAAGGGACAGGGATATTAATGGATTCATTGGAGATGGTTAGAAGCACAGTGTCACCCTGTGTTTTCAGTATCAATCTAACACTGAACTTTTCTCAAATGTGATGCTGCAGGAGCCGTGTTCCAAACATGTTGAGAGCCAAAGCTGTCAACAGACTGTGTGTGTCAACAGTGGTTTCCACAGTCTCTTCCAACAAAACAAACAGGAGTGTCACATATCTCAAGATGTTTTAACATTTTAATTAATGTGCTTTGGGGAAAATAGGTGGGTACAGAGATAAGACTATTTTGATCAGGTTCCCATTTAACACTGTTGAGTCGTATTTTTAAATATAAGGAATGGTGTTAAATAGTGTGTATTATTAAATTTTTTTGGAAATACTGTAATACAATATGCCTTTCACATTAAAATGTCAATAGCTATGCTGACT
The DNA here is from genome assembly GCF_963455305.1 of Plecotus auritus. Lineage (NCBI taxonomy): Eukaryota > Metazoa > Chordata > Mammalia > Chiroptera > Vespertilionidae > Plecotus > Plecotus auritus. Next base: position 47,523,833 of record NC_137772.1, read on the forward strand.
TCGATGCTATTTCAATTAATATACTTTAGGAAAAAATTACACCTATTTTGGAAACATTTGAATCTTATGCAAGCAAACATCTCTTTCAATAGCACTGATTTAAAAACAAAAATGTTTCCGTTGCCCTGGAGGCATCTGTAACACAGAGATGAATTTACAACCCTAGCCTGTAAATTTCCAACATGCAGTAGCAACCCAGTACTAATTTTGAATGAATAAATGGATAAATGAATGTACACACATGAATCGAGAAATACCATTGAATACCAATAATTGTCTAAGCCACACACAATAGGTAGCACTACCCATTTGTCAATGAATTGATCACAACTTATAGAACTAACATTTTAAATTTATTGGGAACAGGAATGCAGGCGGTTATGAGGCTCCCAACTAGTTCCTTTTTTCAGAAACTAAATATTTCTACAAATGTCCTCTGAAAGAGCTTGATCAATGCAAACAATTTAGTCATTTCTCCAATTTGCTGTTCCTTATACATGGAATAAACTCTCTGCTCTTTGTGAGTCCTGTAAAAACCTTTCCATACTTGAAGGCCCAGATGACATACTCTGCTTTCCACAGACATTCTCATTCTCCATTTAGAATCAATGGTTCCTTATTTGTACTGAAAAGGCTGCCTGATAATTAACGTGAATATGCTGTCTCTTCCACTAGATTGGCCTATTCTTGAGTTCCAGGACTGTATCTTATTCATCTTAACATTTCCTTTTGCTTAGAACATGGCCTTGACTATACCAGGCACATGCTAGCTCTTATTTAATAAAATTGCATTTAAGGGAGATAACAAGAGTGGTGGGGCACCTAATGAAGTAAAAGCGCAGATATGAGTTATATTCTTTTAAAAAAATCTTTATTGTTGAAAGTATTATATATGTTCCCCTTTTTTGCTATTGACCCCCTCCAACCCACCCCCACCTGGTTCTAAATATGAGCACTTTTGTTCACTAGTGTCTTTATCCTTGGGCCAGGTCATGGCATGAGGAAGGAAGCTATGGTATGTGTAAAGATCCTTTACCAGACTGTGATGATGGCCATAATATTGGGTAAAAATGATCATTATTCAAGTACCTTGAACTGGCTTTTATGTTTATTAGAACCTCAACTGAATATGCAACACATTGCTATGTTTTTGGATATGAGAACACCTCCAGTGATCTGGATCACATTTTCACACTTTTCCCATATTACAGACATAACAGATCCTATAGCACATCTCGGTCTCACCGCACACATATCAGAAATGTTTATGCCTCAGCTTTGTCAGACAGTGGAGAAAATATTCTGACTTCCTTATTAATAATGGTGTCAATGTATCTGTAGGAACTGTCAATAAACTTGTCACTGTTTTAGCAATGAATACAGTGTAATTCTTTCTTCAACTACTTTTTAAAAAAATATTGTTTCTAAGTGTACTTAAATGTGGCATTTTAATTTCCCTTAATATAACAAGTGAGAAAATACCCAAGACCCTCATTATTGTTTTAATTCACCAATAATCCTTTAATACTTAATTACTGAAATCAGAATTACCAAAAACAGACCTGCCATTTTTTTCTGATATTTTCAAACCTATGAGTTTCCTTATATGCTTCCAGTTCTTTAGAATTAGAGACTAGACTATTTATATCTTTCCTATTTAAACATATATGTAACACTAAAATAAATATAGTGGTACCTGTAGTATCCACATTTACAGAGATTAACCCCCAAATGTTATCCTCTACCTTATAAAAATGAAATACAGATTTCCCCTTGAGAAATAATCTTCTGTTTTAAGATTGTAAATTGAATGGTACTCTTTTTTTTGTGTGTGCTCTTACTATTAACATTTAAAGATGGCCTCAGACATATCACATTTTCAATAACTGATTTTACCAGACATGTTGATACATTCCAAATATTTTTGCTGCTCTACATAAAAGGTCTTAAACATACATTTTCAAAAGGTTTACCTTCTCTTTTTGCAACTCCGGGCAGAACAAATGAGCATAGATAGGGAAAGGAGTATATGTTTTTCCTTATTCCTTAGATCACAACCAAAACTCTCACTTATTCTTGATTTTACTTCTCACCCATCTGCCCCTTTATTAACAGAATTGAGAGGCTGTTGCTTGTATCAAGGTCAATGAAACCTCCTTTTCCTCAAAGTCATCCGCTTCATTTGCAGTTCATGGCCTTGCATTCTACCTATGCTATGTAGCGGCTGCTCATTTTTGCATATATCAGCATTTAACTGTATACTATGTGTTGTACAATAAGTATTGTTCATTTATTCAAATATGTAAGTTCTGCATTGTAATTACAAGGTATATTTGAAGTTGCTTGTGAGTAGAAACCATGCCATTCTTCTTTTGTCACGGCCTAGGGTTAGGCACATTATGAGCACATGGTAAATTCCCAACGATCATGGATAGGTCCACACATTGCAGGGCATTAATATATTCTCCCCTGACTCATTTTCTAACCCACACTCCTATAGCCATTTGCCTCAATATTATCACCAATTAGGCATCTCAAATAAAAGAGACAAAACAGAACTTTTATTTTCTCTCCCAGATTTCAATACCATCCTGTTTTGTCTCTTTTATTTGAGATGCCTAATTGGTGAGAATATTGAGGCAAATGGCTATAGGAGTGTGGGTTAGAAAAAGATGATGGTATATGGCACCATCATCTTTCCAGTTGTTCAAAGCAAAAACCTGAAGCTGTCCTGGATTTTTTTTTTCTTCTCTTTTCCTTCTCTCACATCCAACCTACTAGCAAAGTGCAACCTCCAACATGAAATCTGAATCTCAACATTTCTCTCTCACTTGCCTGTTACCCTCCTGGTTCAAACCACCACCACCTTTCCCTGGATCACTAAATAGCTTCTACTGATTTTCCCTTCTTTATCTCATCCCTCCACAGTTCCCTCTACAGGCAGTCATCTTTAAAGATCAATCAGATCTACACCTTTCACACTTGATTCCCCTGACTGGCTTCCATTGCTTTTAGGTTAATATGCACCATCTGCCACAGCACAGAAAGCCCTTCAGGCTCTGCCCCTCCCAGGCTGCTTACACATGCCCTCAGTCTCTATGCTGTTATTGGCATGCAAGTGATAAGTACAATGAGGCTCCATAACTGCGAAATAAAAATCAACGCTCTTGGGAGGCATTCCACTTACTGTTGCGGGGAGGGAGGTCCAAGAGCACAGTCTGAAGAAAGAATAGAAGTTTGTAAGGTAGACAAAGTTTGTGTGTTGTGTAAAGAGGAATGAGGAATAGACAGGACAGAGTATTTTAGGTAGTTTTCCCCAAAACCATTTGTGTTGGGATAATACACTCATTGTTGCTTATTAGGTTAGTAACCTATCAAACTATGCCCTACATCTGAGAGAAGTTCTCAATGATTTCCAACTTCTTGCCGGCTCTACTTATCTGTTTCATTTCTTTTTTCTTTCTTTCTTTTTAAATGAAGGTCTCAAAACTGGGCACTCTTCACAACTTGAACTGGGACATGTGATTGTCCTGACATTGAAGTTAAGGGTATGGGACATAGTACCACAAGTCAAAGCACAAGTATATTTATACTATTGAAATGTTGGTAAAACAATCTCATAGAACAGGGGCTGGCAAACTATAGCCTATAGGCCAAATATGAGCCACTGTTTGTTTTTTACATAAAATTTTATTGGAATACAGACATACCCATTTGTTTATCTATTGGCCATGGCTGTTTTCACATTATAATGGTAGAGTTGAGAAGTTGGGACAGAGACCCTATGGTCATGCGAAACAAAACGTATTTACTTTTATGAAAATGTTTGTATACCCCTGTCATAAACAATAGCATTTATTTTTTTAAGGAAGAATTAAATGTATATGACATTTTTTCATGGGTTAGATAAACTGCACTATTAAAAAACAGTTTTTTTTTTTAATGTGGTAATAGAGTAGCTCATATTCACTACTATTTCTGAGATAGTTTAATTGTTAAAGAAAACATTGTGGTTTATGTAAGGCCCTTGTAAGTAAGGTATCATTGCTGTATGATCAGTTGATATTTTAAGACCTGAAAGTACCTTTCAGTACATCCTTAAAATGTACAACAATGGGAAGTGATTTGCTGAAATAAAAATGTTATATCTGGCTCCAGCCCAAATTGCTCAAGGCCATGTAAAAATCTGAAGAGATGCAGGCATAATATGCACTCTAGGTTGGAAGTAATGTCACATTTTTCTAAATGCAAAGGCTAATTTTGTGCCACTTACTAAGCCAGGTTCAGGTTTCACTGACAATCTTTATTAACCTCTTATTTCCTGCCTGTGTATAATTTTTCACTCAAATATCTCCAGGTTGCCTAGTCACGGCATGTATGGGATTTTTAAACTGTTTTTGAACTGCATGCATTTAAATAATTTCATTCACTTTTATGTTTGACTGAACAAAAGTTTTCAGTTTTCAAATGCTTTATTGAATTTTAATAGTTCACAAAGCGATTATTTTTTTCAGCTTGAAATTTTGCAGCTGACTCACTGGTATTGTATAGTAGTTGTGTGTGTGTGCCTAATAGCTTATGTCATTTCATTAGGGAAAAGGGGAAGAGAATATGGGAATTATGACCACTCAGAGAAGACCCTCATAAGAACAATAAGTTATTTTTTCTTCATAGTTAATGTTGCATTTTAATAAGATGATAAGAGTAATGATGGAAAATATTACCGTTATCTAAAGGTTTATAACTTTGGAACAAGAAACAAACAAAAGCATGCAGCTGAGTTGGGAAAGTTCTCTACACTTGCTGACCAGGACTGTCCTGATGGTGCCTGGAAATTCCTGTTCAGAGCATTTTGCTCTTTTACCTTCTCCCTCCTTTGTCTCTTGGGGAGATTGCTACTGTTTTGTTTTCAGCTTTCCCCCCTCCTCTTCTCTCTCCTCTTCCATCTAATCCTATGGTTTTGACAATCACCTCTGAATATTGGGCTCCAAATATACCTGCTCAGCCTGTGCCACCTGGGAGCTGTAGGGCAGCATATGCATATTTGCTAGGCATTTCTACAATCATTACATCATTTTAATGTATGTTAATAGTGGAGCTTCCCCTCTCTGTTCTTTATTTTCAAAATTTATAGGTGAGTCTTTTGTATTTATTCTACAATATTAAATTAACAAATGTCTAGTGAATAAAGTTTAAAATCAGAAAACAATCGGTGGGTTGTTTAGCACAAAATTTTTAAGAAATATTTTATTGATTTTTTTTGAGAGAAAGGAAGGGAGAGAGAGAGAGAGAGAGAGAGAGAGAGAGAGAGAGAGAGAGAGAGAGATTGGCTGCCCCACATGCACCCTGATGGACCGGGGTCCGAACTGCAACCTGAGCATGGCATGTGCCCTGACCAGCAAAGGCACTGGCACTCCCTCGGTGTACAGGACAACACTCAACTAACTAAGCCTGTTGTTCAGGGCTGATTTATTGTTTGACAGTCCCCAGGAGCTCACTTTTCTTCCCCAAATACATATTAAGTCGGTGCTTCACAAACTGTGATCTACGTACCACCTGTCAGAAACAATTGTGCCATTCTCCTAAAATATCAACTCCTGAGTCCCACCCAGGGCCTCAGAAACAGTCCTGCAGCGGTGAGCCATATTTTAAAATCCCCAGACAATAAGTACATATGCCAGATTTTGAGAACCAATTCAATGTTTTCAAAACTTATAAAAATTTAAAAAGAATAAATCCTTCTTTTCTACTCCATTTATCATATTCTCTACAATGTATTTCTTCCCTTCTGCTCTAATCCATACCCTTATCCCTTGCATCTGGATAATCGAAAAGCCTTTGAAACTATTTCCCTGTTTCTAGATATCCAATGCTGTCAGGTTTGTCACCTAGAATCATAATTTTAACATTGGAATCATTGGCTTTCTAGTGAAATGGGCCCTTTTTCTGCTTGATATTAATGTTACTTAAGGCATCTCATTAATTCCTACAAAATCCTCTCCTCAAGAGAATTAGATTACTTGCTGTTCTTATACATTCCTCACCATATATCTGTACTTGGTTCTAGTTTTTCCAGGTGCCTTGCTATTCCCATTTCAATTCGATTTATTTAGTATAAAAAGTTCACTTTAAATTTACATCCTGCATGAAACACTGTCTCACCACCTTAGTGGCTTGACCCCCCTCCCCCCACCATCCCTAATCCTGGGGCATTCAGACACAATGCATGTCTTTATTGTAGCTATTTCTAATGGGTTGAGGGGTTGAGGGATCATAGCACAACCATCCACCCACTTCACTGACAAAACTTATTGACTTGACTATAATGCCAGTTTACAAAGATATACAAGCATGAATTTAAATCAACACTGAGAATGTGTCTTCAATCATACACAAATGACAGGTCACTTCTGTTAGGGATACAGAAAAAAAGGGGGATTTTAAAAAGTGGTTTTAGCTATGGCATCCTGAAACACATAAAGTGAACTCAAAATAAACCTTGACCTGAGAAATGTACGTCTGCATCTGAAAGAGAAGCTGGAAGGTATATCCTTTAGTGGGCAGTTAGTGTGAGCAGAACTGTGGCTGCATAAGCCCATGTTTAGAGGAAGGGGGTTGAAAAATGCCTCCTCAACTGAGGTGAGTTACATAAATGGAAGTTTTCCTACCTCTCTTTGCTTAGTAGAAAAGCTTAGTTGGAATGAAGCAAACAACAGCCAATAAACCTGTGTGTGTTTGGGCGGGGAGTGGGGTGGGGGTGGGGGGGACTCTGGTCCAGTCAAGTAGAAGCAAATAGTATTCAGATCTCGTCAGACCCACTGGAAACAACTACTTCCAATAGTTCTCAAACCCAGGAACACCATTGTTTCTAGGTCATAAATAAAGCCCATATTATAACTGTGACTCCTTTTCAGTCCCCACCCCTGGTTATCCGCGCCTAAGTCCATTAAATAAAGATTCATTCATAGGTACTGCAATATATACATGCTATTATATTAGACACAGGGACACTATAGGGTCAAAGACCCTGAAACATTTACAAGTAATTATGGTGTGAAGTTATAATTTCTGCTTTATTTTTTTATTTTTATTTTTTTGCTATAAACCAAATGCTATGGGGACAAAGAGGTGGAGGCAAATCTAGCTGGGCAATCAAAAAAGGCCTTGCAGAATAACTCCCTTTCACATAAGCAGCAAGACTATTCCAGGAAAAGGAAACAGAATCACTAAAAGCACAGAGCATGGATATGCTTGACAGGTTGGGAAGAATTTAGAATGGAATGTGGGATGCATGATGGAGTGTGGTGGGTGGAAGAACATGGAACTTCCTTGAGACATTGCTTGTGACTTTGAAAAGTATCAGTGATGGGTGGTGGGTCCATGGGCATTTATTGTATTACTCTCTATATCTAATATGACGTCAGCCTCAGACATTCTTAGAAGGTTGCATCATCTTAATTTGTGGAGCCATCTCATAAGGTCATTCCTAATTTCGTAAATGGTCTTTGCCCCTCTTCTCTATTTTCTTCATAGTGACAGTGTTAAATGCTTCTAATGCATAAATTTTCAGAACTTGAACTCCACGGAAAGAAACGTATTATAAAGGATCCTGAACTTGTACAACATCAGATTTTGACTCTGCCTATAAATACCTCAAATTAGGTAAGTTGGATAATTGTTTCTAAATCCCTGATTTCCATATGCAATACAAGCATAATTCCTACTGTCTTTACAGGAACAAAAACAATGATTGTGAAAGCCTTTTTGTTAGTAAGGAATAGACAATTAAAGAAAAGTGTAACTATATATATATACATATATATATATTCCTTTTATTCTGTTAAAACCTTTGAAAATAGGATTTTTATGGGCGTATTTTTATGCTGTGCCTATAACAGTACTTCTCACACATAGGTCAGGTCATAAAAATAAATTTTTTCTCAATAAGATCAAGAGCAAACAAATAAAAATGCTGTTATGTCAAATATACTCCAATTATTTTGTATTTTGTTAATACATTTTTACTATGATAATAAAAACTAAAATAACAGCAAAATAAAGGTGATGCCACAATAAAGATTTAAAGATAAGGATAAAATGCAGCTTATTCAATTGCTCTAAGGCTTGTTGTGATATCAACAATGCCAAATCTGTAACAGGAGTAATCTTAGATAAGGGTAGAAGTTAGATCTTAAAAATGTATTGGCTCTTTTTTTGGAACATTAAGCTATTAAGGTTAATTTGATGACATTTCATATACCCACAGTGTCAGCAGTTTCATAATAAAGAATTCTGTGTACCAGTGTAGAGAAGGCTTCGGGGGTTGTTTGATATGCTGTTTTTGACAATTCAACTAAGCCAGGGGTCATCTGAAGATGTGGAGATTAAAAAAAATAAATTCACAAAGATGGCTGAGCTAACTCTTTGCAATAACTAATAGAATCTTATGTGGTAGGAAGTAATTGATTATGTGTATAGCCTATGGTGATGTACCCTGGAGGGAAAAAATGTTTTTATCTTTTCCCCCAGTTTTTAATTAATAAAGTTGATACACACACACACACACACACGTATTTTTAATTCTAAGTCGCTGATACAGATGTTCTAAGAAAAAATATTTGCTTTTAATGTTCTTTTTTTTATCTTGAATCCATATTTGTTCTTCCTCTTCATTATTTCTCAGTAACTGTTATGTCCGATTACACATTATCAGACTATTCTCACCTTATTCTTACTTAAATTCTGATCTTCATACTCTTTAATATATGGTTTGAATATGACTCCCTTTTGTAAGATGACCTGCATTCTTTAGACTTATAATGAAAAGAAAAATGTCCTTAACCTTTACTATACACTGCCAATGGAGAAGAGTATAGTCTTCCCGTTTCATGGAACCAGGAACACACACCTGGGTAACCTGCAGAAAAGTCCAGAAATGTCTTTCTTTACAGAGTAGAAGAGTCTCAGAATTCATCAGACAGGTTGAAATTTCCATGACATGAAGCTCTAAGGTAGGAAACACCTTGCCTCTGGGGAAATCAGGGAAGGAGGTGGTCTCCAAGTTGTGTATTTACAATTGTGAGGACCTTATCATCCATCTCTGCTTAGCAAAAGGACAAAAAATTACCCCCCACAATAAAAGGAGCATAGTGAGGCAAAGTCAGCATAGACTATACTAACATAACCATTTTGGTGTTTTGGGGATAATAAAACCATTATCTCTAAAATCACAGAAGCTAGATCTCATCATATTGTGATGGGTGACAGTGAAGTGCATGGGCCCTCCACCCACTGTATAGTTTCAGCATTACTATACCTTCTGGCAAGTGAGGTACTCTGTTAGTACATGAACACTTTCAGCTTTTTATTATTTTCCAAATTGTTTCTAGACTTAATATTAATTATAAATATATGATCAGTAATTTAAATCTACAGAGACAAGAAAATATTGAAAAAGCAAACCTGATTTAGAATATCTACAAGTATGGTAAAATATTATTTTGGATGTGAATTATATTTGCTTATATTTAAAAAATGCACATTGACTAAAGCCTGATAAATTCAGCCCAATGTATTCAGTTCCTCCACTGTATTAGCCATAACAATAAACTCTGAGCAGGTTACAAAGATAGTTTCAGTTCTTTCTTTCAAAGAACATACAAAATTATGCATACAAAGTGAAGTAAACATAAATTAGGTTGGAAAATAATGAGATTAAAATTATATTTGGCAGGTAAATATAAAATTTGTAAAATAAAGACTGAAATGGTAAGTTTAAACATATAGTGAGATCAAAATTGGCAAGTATTTAAGCAAAACAAAACAACCCAGAAATGGTTATCTCAATTATCTTTTAGAATAAAAGTGATTTGTTCAACTTGGATTTACTGCAGATTTGAGTTATTTGGTGGAAGTAGACAAGACCATATCTCACTGTACATCAAGACAAATATATCCAGCCAAACCAGAAACTCAAATCACACATCGATACACATCTTCCCATGGGGAAGACTTGGCTATGTGGACTTAACTATTGCCAAACAAGCCATTTGTTTGGAATGAGATTTTTCTGGGTAGGGTGAGGACTGAGGAAGGAAGGGGAGTTAGCTAAAAAGACTGGGGAACAGTTGTCTTAAGACAGAAGTTTGGAGGAGAGATAGCTTCAAGAATTGTGAAAGTGGACTCCCAAGAAAATTATGGGTGATGCCCAGGTCTATACCCTAATGGGTACATTGAGAGTCACCCCAACCTCAGCAGTGTCTTTGAGCTGCTTTCATGCATTTAATACCTTCTTTCTCACTTCTCCAACACTTAATACCATGTTTATAAGTGAGTAGATACTCAGTCACCATTTGCTGAGTGAATTATTAAATCTATTTGCCTGCACTGGAGCACTGGTTAGTCTGCAACATAAGGAAGACTATTCAAGAAATCATCCTCTAGTTCACTCTCTTCATTTTGGTCTCTAAATTTTTTGCTATTGCTGCTGCTGCTGCTGCTGCTGCTGCTGGTGGTGGTTTTGTGTGTGTGTGTGTGTGTGTGTGTGTGTGTGTGTGTGTGTGTACTTTAACAGAGATGTTAGAGAAAGAAAATTCTGTCAAAGGAACATTCCATTGAAGGAAAATATTGACATTCACAGAACAGAACAAAGCTTTTGGTGCCCCTCTATCATTAACATCCCTCTACCATCAAAGGAAAGCACAGAGGTGAACAGATTTAGCAGAGAAAGCAGGTTGTAGTCCACTGACAGCTAGGAAATGAAATGACATCAAGTACTGGATGATTGCCCTCAATTAGCCTATGCAAAGCAAGAATTAATTACCAGCATTGAGAAAGCTCACCTTTGACTCCTCTTTCAAGATTTCACTTACATTGTGTGTTTCCCTGGCATTATAAATGAAAGTCCAGTAGACTTGAAAACTTGCTTTTTCCTTAATATATTTTAGCAGAAAGTAGTTTTTATTTTATTATTTTTTAATGTGGAAACTCACACAAAGAAAAAAGGAATCTTCACTGGTCTAAGATAAATGTGTGTGTGTGTGTGTGTGTGTGTGTGTGTGTTGCTATATATGTAGATATAATTATATAATATATAGATCTATAGATAAGATACATATAGATACAGATATATGAATGACTGTAATTTTCTGATCTAGAATGCAATGGGCATTAATAGCACCATTGTATATATTGACTTTGGAATTCCCAAGGCAGCAATTAAATATATTAAAGTAAACCTATAAAGTAATTTTATTCCTATACAGGGAAATAAATCATAAAAATAATATCTATATAGGTACAGATCCTATTCTTCAACATACTCTTTAACAAGGGCTGTATATCATTTTTCCCAAGCCTGTAATAAAATAAATCCAAATGAATCCCTGAAGTCATTCACTTAATAAAATAATTTTGTTAAGCAAACAATAAAAATCTCTTTGGCAACAAAGAAGTGGCATCTAAGCACACAGGAATACCCATGTAAAAGGCTAGAATGTCATTTGCTGGGTTTGGTTGATATCTGGGCAGATGGAAAAGCTTAGCTTGGGTTAGCTAATATTGCTAAGAAGCATTGATCTTAAGTAAAATAAGAGTTAGAAAATACAAGAAGTTGCCCAAATATAAGCAATAATAACCCAGGAAAGTGGAGAAAGAAAGCAGGAAAAGGGGCTTGTGTGAGGAAATGAATATTTACTTGAGAACCTAAGTTTCAGCTGCTGGGTAAGATCCTTCCACCTATGGCTGTGCAAATGATGACAGCATGATACCAACTAGGAACTTAAACTGGGCTCGGAGGTCAGAAGGATGAGAAATGAGGAGCATGTTCTTCTTGAAAGAGCACCACATTTGAACTCAACCAGATGTGAGTTCAAATCTTCCTTCCTTCTTTCATTCCTTCCTTCCTTTATTTCACCAGTTCTAGATAAGACAAATCAGTTGATTTCCAATCCTTTCCATATACTTTTTTTCCCCCAACATATAACAGTCCATTAACCACATTTTTTCAATGAAAATTACCTCTATTTTCCTTTCCTTTTTCACCCACTGCTCTTTGGCAATTATCAGCTTGTGATCTATGTCTATGAATCTGTTTCTTTGTTTTGTTTATTCATTTGTGGGGGTTTTGTGTGTGTGTGTCTGTGTGTGTGTTTACATTCTACATGTAAATGAAATCATCTAGTATTTTTCTCTGTCTGACTTATTTCACTTAGCACAAGTTGGTAACATTCGATGAAAGAATATTCCATATCCTACTCACCTCCATAGTCAGCTGTTATTTTTCTGAAAGCAGCCAGCCAGTCAGCAGGGAAGGTGATAGATATGATCATTTAATAGGAACAAGGTAGTTCAAATAATTTTTTTTTTTGGTCATACACAGTGGTATATACACAGATATCATACTTGACCTAGTAACTGCCTACTATATGGGGTTTCCAAACTATTCTTCAGTGGAGCCCAGGGCAGGAGCATAAATGTGTGTCCCCTGAAAAAGATAATTATGTGACTTAACATACTTAGAAAACATCATATGTATTAATGGGTCCAGATAATAGTAGCTCATTATCCCAATATGATATTGGGGCTCAAAAGGAGATGCTACCTATACACATTCTTCTGGAGATAGTTCAGTGAGGTGATGAAAGAGTTGGTCAACCTCTTCCGATCTCAGGTATTTCATCCGTGAAACTGGGATATTCTTAGTGTCCATTTCAGAGTTGTTCAAATGCATCAAATGGTGCCTGTATATAGTGAGGGTATAATACATGGAAGCTGCTATTAGTATAATTAATACAAATAATATTGGCCTCTTAATTCTTCCAAGTATAGCTTTGAGAGGTTACTAAGACTGTGTTCTTTTTAAATAGTTATCTATAGAAAGATGCTTGGGGGGTGAAGGGCAGGACGGGGTTGTTTCTCCAGACTGGTGCTGGTTTTAATGGCGAATTAAACTGAATGGTGTATTTTCCAAAGAAGGTTTATTGTTTCTGGCTGCAGCACTACATTTTAAAAAGCCAATTATTTCCCCACAAAAACTGTCAGTAAATAATGAGTCATGATACAGTATTTTGTAACTTTTCAGAGAATTATTTTCTGAGTAACTCTAAAATTCTGTTGCAACTAGTAAGTTTAGACAATGTTCGCCAACTTCTGCCTTGGTGTTAAAGAGTGAACCACTCAGTTGAAGCAGAATAAGGCTGAGCTGACTATTCTTGAATATAGAAATGTTGCAGTCTGCCCCAAAGTAAATAGAAATTGGCAATTTGAAAATGTCATCAAACGAGAGCTTTCAAAGGTGTTAAATATTTAACTGTAGTTAATAGACTGCAAAGTAATGCTTGCTTGGCCAAATGCATGTGCTTCTTATTTCTCCCTGATAGTTTTTGGCATCTTCCTTGTAGCTTCACTCAGCTTTTCACAAACAGAGCAGGCCTGAAGATGGCAAAGACAACCAGATTCTAGAAAACTCTAGTTTTAGCTTAAGGAGAGTGCTTTAGAAATTAGGCTTTGGACTTGGGTTCAAATTTCAGATGTGAAACCTAAAACCTATGTAACTTAAAGCAAACTACCTCATCTCTGTAGGCCTCAGTTTCCTCATCTAAAACGTCTTATCCTATCTAATAAAGAGGGAGTATGAAAATTGACCATCACACCATCACAAAGATGGTGGCGCCCACAGCAGAAGCAGGAGTTTCTGTAACACAAGATGGCTGAACCCACAGCAGACGCCAAGTTCCCTTAACGAGCCTTAAGGAGCAATCGGCAGGGACCTGAAGCTGAGTGGCACTGGGTTGGGGCAGGGGACCTGAGCCTGTGCCCCCTATCCAATGGGGCTTGACAGGGGACCTCAGGCCACGCCCCCCACCCCGGTGTCAGGCCAGGGGACCTCAGGTCGCGCACCCCACACACCAGGGCTTGACGGGGGACCTCAAGGTGTGCCCCCCGCCCTGGTGCCAAGCCATTGGACCTGAGGCTGCGCCCCCTGCCCAGGGCCAGGGCACCTCAGGCTGCAGCCCTTATCCCGGCACTGGGGGACCTGAGGTTGCACCCCCTGCCCAACAGGGCTTGACGGGGGACCTCAAAGTGCACCCCCGCCCTGATGCTGGCCTGGGGGACCTCAGGCTGCTTCCACCCTGGGCCAGGGGACCTGAGGCTGCACTGGGCGACCTGAGGCTGTGCCCCCTGCCTGGTGGGGCTTGACGGGGGTGGGGCCGGCCAGGTCTGGATCTCGCCCAATGGGGGTGGGGCCGGTTGGGTCTTGGTCTGGTGCAATTTTGAGGTGCCGTGGGTGGGCAGGGACTTGACTCTGGGTCCTGCCGCATGCCCCAGACTCTGACAGGAGGAAGATTTTCATATACATTTTACTAATTTTCTTTCATCTCTGACACTTTTATTATAAAGGGCAAATAGGAATATTAAAATATTTCCTCTAATTAATCCCCTTTTAATGTGCACAAATTTCATGCACCGGGCCACTAGTAAGTGGTATAAAAAGAGATCATGGGCATTAGGTACCTAACATTGTGCCAGGGACACTGTAAGCCCAATAAATATTGGCAGTAAGTACAATAATCATCATGGTTTTGTTACATATAGAGCGTTTTCCCTTCTCGAGGCACTCGATTCTGCTGTTCTTCACTGGCATGCTCCCTCCCTGGGGCTTTGCATGGGTGTCCCCTCCCAAGGCCTGGCTTATCCTTCCAGTGTTAGGAGTCATTCCTAACCCCCCTCTCCAACCCCCATCTACTTACTGTAACTGAACTTATATTAAGCATTTACTTTATAAACTTGATGTTCTCCCCAAGACAAGTGTGAGCTCCTTAAAGGAAGGACTTCCTCTGTATTTTTCAGCATGAACTTCCACAGTCCAGAAAAGGGCATGACTCACTGGGGCCTCTAAATAAATGCTCATTGATGAACCAACTCATTATAATTATGGTGAGTATACCTCTGTAGCAACTTATTTAGTTTATGCATTAGGATATGACTCAGGGTACAATATCATATTACTAAAAAGCATTCCTGAAAAAGCTCATCCATCACCCAGGCATTATACATGACTTTTACTAATTTTAGCACCAAGTGTATCATTAGTGTCTGGGATTCTGGTAAAAGTAATATGCTAAGGGGATCTTGGAGAAAGTGTATACTATTAGCATAACATCTCCTGATCAAGTTACAAGTATAAGACTCTGTGATAACTTCCGAAAATAACCCAGGTCTTTTAGAAATGGCTCTAAGAAGTGAGAGAGGAGAATGTCCACTAATCCAGGAATGTGGGTTGAAATAATCAAAGTCTTTTCCCTTCTTCATGAGAACTTGACCTTTAGTGAAGGTTCTGGCTTTTTCCCCTGTTCACCTGATATATACCAACTATGTTACTTAGGAATAGTACTTATAAGAAAAATGACCCTGATTGACAGGTGGGTCTAGTCTGGGAAGAACTGGAAATAAACTATAAATACCTGGAAAAGTTTTTATAGTTTTGGGTGTCCCCTGAATGTGGTGACCTTTCTGTCATATCCCTTGTCATATACTAGGTCAACTATGCCCATTGATGTGTCAGAAACGCTGGATGTTATGTTATGGGCAATAAAACATCTAAGCCAAGGTAGCTCTGCTGACTGCCTAATTTGGAAGTATATCCTTGTACCTGAGCTGCTTCCACATGGCAAAACCAGGTCTGTTTCTGCCTGAAGAAGAGCCCTAAAGCTCCCATGCTGGGAAGCTGTGGTTTTCATCCTACACCTTTCTAATGAAGCTGATGCCAGTAGGACCAATGGCAGTTGTTATGGACCGAATGGTTGTGCCACACTCAATCCCAATTCACATGTTGAAGGATGTTGAAGCACTAACCCTTAATATGATGGTATTTGCCAGTGTGCCTTCGGGAGGTAAGAGGTTAGATGAGGTCATGCCAGTGGGACCTCCATGACAGGCTCCATGTCCTTACAATCAGAGGAAGAGATAGGGGCTCACTGCCCCCACCAATGTGAGGACACATTGAGAAGGTGGCCATCTGAGACCCAGGAAGAGGACACTCACCAGGAGCTGAATCCGTGGCACCTTGATCTTAGATTTTCCAGCCTTCAGAATTTTAAGAAATATATCCCTGTGCTTTAAGCCACCCAGTTTTTGGTAATTTCTTAGAGCAGCAGAGTCTGAGTGAGACCAGTCTTTTGAGAATCACTGCTTAGTGGAGCCTAATAGGTACACCCCCTGGGGTCAAAGCAGGACAGGTATGGCATGATGGCTATGGAAATCACAGATAATATTTTGCAAAGGGGTTGCCTGGTCAAAGAGCATAGACTGAGTGTAAAAAAAAAAAATAGCTGAGAAAACCAGTGGAAAGAATGCTACTTCAACTTCTGATTAGCTAAGGAATTTGGCAGAGAGGGAATTTTACAGCACCCAGGAATCCTTTCAGTCATACAGTGGTACATGAGCTTTGGACTATTTTTAATTTCTTCGGGAAATTCTTGGAGTATATAAGCTAAATAAAGGAGTTGAACTATGCACATAAGCTAAATAAATATAATAACTAAAGGGGCACTTTACTCTTTTATCTTAAAACAATCTTCATTTCTTATTCTCTACTTTTTTTGGCTAAATTATTTATTAAAGTGCTTTCTTTGCAAAGATAAGCAGTGTCCTAACTCCTGACCTACTATTATATATTGGGAGACATTAAAGAGAAAATGTCCCACCGTGAAAGTGATAAAGAATAAGACCTTTGAGTAGAAGGAATTCTGACTTTTTACATAACTCAAACTCTTCCTAGTGCTCTTTCATTCCTGAAAGTTGCAATAAAAAAGGACACAGGAGGGAGTCAAGAACTCCAGATTCGTGGATAGGATTGGACAACCCATCAGAATGATGCTGTGATCAAGCACCTGCCTCTCTGCTTTCCAGAAGATGGGTCCTCACTTGAATTAGAAGGAAGAGACTGGTGAATCCTTGCAGGACAGATATTCTGAAATCCCATTCCTTCCCCTGCCACACCCAATCTCTATTATTACAGCACTGTTTGTTTTTGTATTTTTCCACATAGAAAATTATAAGAGCATATACTCAGACTTCTTATTTCCTTCTGCACCTACTCTGTTTTAATATTCCCAAAGCACAGCTCCTCAGTCACTGCCCTCTCAATTGGTGCCTCACTGCCCACCACCAGATGTCCAAAGTTAGATGCTCCAATTGAAACCCTTCATTTCTAACCATGCAAACTCCAATTTATACACAAACTCCCTATCAGACACCAACCAGATACTGAACACGTGGGAGATACTTGTTTGATACTGGCTTTAGCTGTTTCAAATCTGAATGAGCACACCTTCCACGCAACTTAATAATGACTCTTTTTGGAAGAAGGGGGTAAGATGTGTTTTTTCACAGACAGCCCTCAGCCTAAGCAATACTGATTTCTCTGTAGATAAGAGCAAAAAAGCATCCATACACAATCATTTGATAGTCATTCAGTATTAGTTGATGTCATCATGTTATCATTAGTGGCATTTTATTAATAGTTTTGGTGCTTAGTTCTCAAAGACCACTAAACAAGGACTGCATAAAAGGAAATACAATGAGTACTATATGCAAAATGCATATTGTCAGACATGGTATGAATTCGCCTTCCAAAATTTGATTTGTGAGTCACTGCACCAAGCAAAGCAGTGCTTTTGGCAACTTGGACCGACCTTCCCTCCAAACTCCTAACCTTTATCAGACTAAGCAAGGTACAATCAACTCTGAACTTTTATTGTCAAATCTAATCCAAGTATGATTCCACCCACGCTGAAAATTCATAAGGGTGGGGAACATTTACATTTTCCTTCTTTGGTAGCTGAATATTTTGATAGCTTCTCTTTAGTCATCATCCACATTCCTTTCCTCTCAACCACAAATCTCAAAGGTTGACTTTTAAAAGTTATTTGTTTAGTTGTTTTCATCTAAAAGAATAAAGGAACATAAAAATGAATG
Source organism: Plecotus auritus (assembly GCF_963455305.1). Lineage (NCBI taxonomy): Eukaryota > Metazoa > Chordata > Mammalia > Chiroptera > Vespertilionidae > Plecotus > Plecotus auritus. The sequence goes on from NC_137772.1 coordinate 47,541,812, forward strand.
GCACACCTTGTGCAGCCAACACAGAACCTGCTATCTCAGGACCCTGAAAGTCTATCAAGTTTGCATGGCTCTCATTGAAAGGAACGCACAGTGTACTTACTCCCTGTCACTTGCCAGACAACTGAGATGATGGGAGAGATGAATCCAAAACGCAACACCCCCTGCATCTTCAGTTAGCCACGAGGGACAATGAGGCACAGTTGTGCATCACTGAGACAATTGATCTCCGGTTCTGCTGCTGTGGGAAGTCTTCACTGAAGAAGGAAGAATGGTCCAGCACTGTGCTCAGAGCTGTGAATCAGTCCTCTTCATTTGTGTCTCCAGTTAGTTCACTGACTTATTTTATGACCTGGCATGCTAATTATTTTCTATCAAAGTGACGGAAACAACCTGCTTTAACAAATTGTTTGTGTGGTTATTCTGGGTAAAAGGAGTGCCAGCTGTCTTTCAGTATGTGCATTACATTTAGCATGAGACACACAGGATTTCACAGACCTTGGTGTCTGAGTCCAAAATGGGTTACTGAGACTATGGGCACAAGACAGGGAGCACTGGACATCCTTTTCTGCCAATAGGGTTGTGTTTTGTTTGTCTTTAATGGGTCAGCCAATTGCAAAGCATCCTAAGAACAGGAGCTGCTTAAGCAAGTGTCACTAAGGCTGTAACCTTATCTGAAAAAGAAAGCATGTGGGCAGAATTTATTTTCCAGAAGAAGTTCGGTATGTGTCTGTTAGTAAACTGAGGTTGTACCCATGGAATGAATGAGGCAGATCTGAAGAATAAAAATAAGTAACCTATTTACTTTATATCCATAAAAGAAGAGGTGTGTGTATGTGTGTGTGTGTTTCCCACCCCCCCCCCCCAAGAATAATTAGGATTGGAAGACAGAAAGTAGATAGATGGCCTTTGCTTTGGCACTAGTCTTTGTCCCTAAATAGGTCGGCCATCTGTCCCAGTTTGCTCAGGAATGTCCTGGTTTTAGCAAGCAGCCTAGAATTCCTCAGTCCTGAGCAAACCGGAATGGATGGGCATCCCCTACCCACCTGTTGAATAAATGCAGATATCTTAGCCCCAGAAGGTCTGGGGTAGAGTTTAAGCATTTTTGTGTCATGTTTCTCGGGTGATGCTGATGATTACCAAAGGTGGGAAATATGGACTTCAATGTAGAGGATAGAGGTATGTAGGAATCATCCTGGCCAGGCCTGTATTTATTGAAAGGTGGTGTGTGCATGCCAACTTCTGCCTTGAACTTAATTCCCATCTGCTGGAGGTGCCAAACCACACCTAACTATAGCATAAAAGCAAAAACAAAAGCGAGTGCACAAATACAAGAAAAACGCATTAATTAAAAAAATATGGTAGGGGAAAGGGTTGGAGAAGCAGGCCAGCAAGCCAAATTGTTTTGGGAGCACAGAAAGGGATCCTGCCAGACTCTGAGCGTTTTTCCTTCAGAAACCTTTGCTGCCCTGGAAGGCTCCTTTATTTGCCACAAGAAGCAGCCACTCCACTCACAGCAGCTTGTGTTTCTCTCAGACTTGGATCATTTTCCCAGCTCTTTAATAAGACTAAATAAATGGTGTCAACTTCAGAAAGTGTAGCACATTCTGTTTAGAGAAGTGTACATTCCTTCATACTATTAAACTGTGATAACCTCTGGCAAGAAGCATATATCCCTTTGCTCTCTCTCCTCTGAGAAGAACTTTTCCTTCTGTTCTCACGTGATCATTAAAGAAACAAAGACGACCATATTTAGTGAAAGACAAAAGGGCATGCTTTTAGGAAAATATTGACTTAGAAAACCTTATCCCTGAGAAAAAGATTGTAGTGGAACGAGCCAATGAAAAATTCCCACTGAGATTTACAAGATTTAGAAACGTACTTTTGTGCTTATGTTCACATGTCACTTTAAATGGACCCAGAGCATTAAATCTATGCTGACTTTAGCTGATGGCTATGTTTTGGGAAATTATGGTTTAAATCCCACTTCTGTAGTGGGGAGAAAGTAATCCTATGAAGCTGCCTGGTCAGACGTTGGTAAAAGAACATCATTTCATGAAAGAAACAGTGCAGAGAACAAACAAACAAACTACCACCCAAAGAGGACTGAAGACTCTCTGAATATTTTACTTAGGATATGTCTTCTTTTCAACTTAAGTTAAATTAAGGGCAAATAAAGAAATACAAGTCTTATTAATAGCCTACATAACCCAGCATTTCTCCCCCAAAACAATTCCTCTATGAAGAATGCCCTAATGACTATGACTGCACACAATCACTCCTTTTTTTAATAGTATTTCTCTTTCAGCACTTTCCTTACCCTGCTTTGCCTCATCATCATTTTTACATTTGCCTTATTCCCTAGATTTAAGTTGCTGTGAGGAGAGAGGAGGTGTCTGATTCATTCATTCATTCATTCATTCATTCATTCATTTGTTCATTCATTTATTCATTCAACCAATATATACTGAGTACCTGGCATGTGTCAGGCTTAGTTCTAGGCCTAGGATACAACAATGAATGAAAATCCAGTCACTGAATTATGGTGACAGACTTGGGAAATTTAGGATTTTAACACAGTCAAGAAATCAAGATGCCAACTATAAGGAACAGATAGACTGTGACTCTACAAACCTAATTTTGAATGGGCAAGGCAGAGTTCTCGAGGAAAATGACGCTCAAGCAGAGTCATTTGTTCTGAAAGGTAGTAATACATGACTAAGGGGTAGAAAGAGTAGTGCTAACCCTGAACGGGGCATAAGTCAGAACAACAAGGTGACAGTCAAGGCACAGGCCGGCCCTGAGCTCACAGTCTGCTGTAAGCACTCAGTTCTGTGCCTTGAACGTGGCATTCACTCAACAATATGAAGTTGGATCAAAGTGTATGTGAATATATGTAAAGTCAAAAATATCCTTCAGATACTTTTAAGGTCTCTAATCACTCTTAATTTTCTTATGCTTTATTTTTCTGGTCCTCCTTACTCAAGAGATAAAGAAGCCAAATCAGTGAGGAAAAAAGCTTACTACATTTTTGCTTGAAGATGAGTTACATTTGTTTAACAACAGAAATCCAAAGGACTTCAGATGTTTCCTCATCTGTGTTCTATACATGCATGAGTTGAAAGTCGGAGTAAACATTTTTTAAGCTCAGCAAATTTTCCACTCTGCATAGGCCAGATGTTCTGGCTAAACACTAAGCTGGTGGTTAGTAATCAGGCCCTTCTTTGATGGTAATCAGTTTTTACTGATCAGGGAAAGAGTGTTTCCAATAATTCTGCCTTCATTCATGACATGGAGTATACACTTAATTTCATCAGCTATACGTTGAAGCAAGCATTTGCCATTTCCTTGTAAAAATAAAGCCTCAACAGCCATTCCACAAATGAGCAAAATGGGGTTATTTTAACTACAGTTTCCAACTAATTTTGATTGAAGAAGTTTTCTGACTATTAGGGATTCCAAAAATATTTTTACTTTGAGGCAATACACACTAAGTACAAACTTAAAAAGTGATTCAGAGCACTGATAAAATATACTTCCATGTTAATCTCCCCCCCCGCCTCCCCGCTCTGCTCCCCCGGTTTTACGATTTCTTGGTATAGAACTGCAGCTCATTTTGCTTCCCTTCTTTCAACAAAATATGATTTTCTGGTGAAACACTTGTTGCTTTTTCATGGCACATTAAATAGAAAATCTAAGTCCAGAATACAGCTGCTGCTGCTCTGATAAGCAGCCAAAATTATCTCAGAAAGGAGTACCTTCGTAATGTCACATCTCTTTCCAGGCAGTAGCTTCCCAGTCGTATAATGCTTAGCATACTGATTATTTTAAAAGTAACAATTATGTCACTGAGAATTAATGTTCAAGAAGTGATAGCAACACTAGTTCCAGGGAGCTTAGCCCAAAGCTGTGCCGAACGTTGCATTCTGGAGCACTGCGTTTGTTTTTGAATCTATCAGGAGTGTCCACCACTGAGCTCAAATGAGTGACTCCAAAAGAGCTGATTTTTTTACTTACTTGGTTTAAGCTAAGCTTAAGGAGGTAATTAAATATATGGGGTTTATAACTTCATGAGAATGAAGCCAATCACATGAAACACAATTTTATAGGATTGTGTTCACAAAATGTGCAAAATACAGTGTTCCTTTTGTAATAATACCTATGACAAATACCTCAACACTGTTAATGACTGTTTGATAAAGAAAATGCTTCTTCCTTCACCAAACTCAAGTCCTCAAGTCCGTTTAAAATAATTTTCCTTGGTCATAATGTGATACACTATAAAAACGATCTTTTATTTTGATGAAATTAATTAACTTAACTTTTTAACAAAGGAGAAGTGTCAGACACCCCAACATATCCAGGCAAAATCCTGTATGCATTGCTCTACAACCCAGTCATCTTTCCAAATATTTCACAGATCTCTTTCAATTTCTATAAAGAAAAAAAAGGGGGGCTTGATAGTCTTGATCTCCTCCTTTGACTGAATGATGGGCTGCAAGCAGTTGTTAAAACCTTTAGAGTTGGGTAGAAACAGAAATCCCTGCACTAAAATGTAAGCACCTTAAAACACAGATTTTCTCTTCTTGCAGTGGACCTCAGGCCCCACCAAAAACTGAGATCACCCACAGCATGACTTGAGTGAGCTATTGAAGGGCCAGAGCAGGTGTCTGTGCTGCAGTCACTTAGGGCTCATCTGTCATTAAGCTGATATTGCACTCATGTAGGAGACAGGGCTGCATTTGGGCTAAGAGGGTGAGTGTACTTTCTTCATCAAATCAAAAATTTAACTTTCAGGAAAAGCAATACAACTTGAGAACAGCACAGTGTTGTTCTTGGAGGCACAGACTCATTCCACAAACGGAACATTCTCTCAACAGGGATAACAGCAATAATTCCATATTTAAGAGGTCGGTACTAAAATCAGATAAGACACCTTTGGGATCCATTAATTGTTCTGTTTCTCTGTATCTCTAGGGTACCATATAATTCACCATTGTGAATTTTTATTAAATGGAACCATAATTACTCCCCAAAGGTTAGCCTACACGAAGAGTAATGCATGTAACCTGAGGCATATATTAATTTTGTAGTAAGCTTTGCCTTCTCAATATGATTCTATCTTCTTGAAGACATACGAGTGAAAATGTAAGTTATACTCATTTAACTTTTTTAAAAAAGTTCACATTCCAAATAACATTAATTTAGGGGAATAAAATTTATATCCTTGTACATTCTATTTAAAAACATCTTAAATATATGCTCAAGCACTCTTCAATGCTTCTTCATAAAATATGATAGATGGCGATATTTCTAATACTTAAAACTAAATAAGTTGCCTTTCCAGAGACTATGCAAACATTATAATGAAATGATACTATTACATCTCTTTATTTTTATAGTGTCATAAAATAGATAATGACCTATAAATACGTATATCTATTCCAACTACATAGAGATATCTAGATATATTTAAACAGACCCATGAAAACATATACTAATCACTCATATTTTATTTTCTATTAGCTTTTGTTGAGTGACTTGATTCTAGACTTCCAGGATATTTTCTTTGCCTTCCTCTTTTTTGACTTTGACCTTGACCATGTACCCCTTATACCACTTACCCTGCATATGGCTGTGTTAACATATTTCTGTCATTGTTCTGGTTATACCTGGCCTCTATTGTATGTATATTTCATGTATGAAAGTATGTGTGTGTTTATTCTCCTCACAAATAATTTTAACATGTAAAAACCATTTCTAAAATAATGCTACCACCAACACCCTGGAGAGTATCAAATTTTGTACATTCTTCAGTGGCACTAAGACACAGTATACTGTGGTTTAAAAAATGTTTAGAGCTAGCAAGGTCCATTAAAAAAACACATACACACAACTTACATAAGAAATTATTTAAGAAGGCGCATTAAAAACTTGGCAGGACCAATGTAACAATAGTATAACATCTTAAAAATGCAGTTTCTTCTTCCACAAAACAAAGGTAGCATTTTGTAAAAATTGAAGGGTTCTGATGTACTGAGAAGAAGGAAAATATTTGTGGCCAAAGGGTCTGGTAGGTATTAGGGTTTGGTAGATATGGGTTAGAAAACCAAATGAGAACTGGTGTGTTTGAAAAGACAAAAGAGGCACACTGGGCTTTAGGTGATTAGGTAACTGGCCAGGGAGGAACCTACTGAGAGAATTCAAAATTTTCAGTAGATACCTAACCTATGATGCAAGTGCAAACCATGAAAGAACAACAATACCAAAAACCACATTAACACATGTCATTCTGTGGGAGGAAATTACATAGAATATATGTGATAGATGCTCATGGAGTGAGATTCAGAAGAGATCACTTGCATCAAACGGAACACTTGGTTCACTGATAACTCTTTGGGGGCTATCTGGTTGTAATGGGAAACTTCTATAAGAGATATCAGGATAACACTGGGGGCCACTCAGGGTCCTGCCACATGGGAGGATAGGGGCCTAGAATCATTTCTGGACCTCATTCTGAGAACTCTACTTAAAAAATGACTCTAAACACCGCCGGGCTATAGTTAGGCTGAGTGATGTGATATATGATTGGTAGAACTGTGTTACCTTTTGCCCGGCACAGCATGGAGAATCAAGAGTTCAACTGATTATGACAACAAAAACTTTGTGCTTACCACTAAGTGAAGTGGCATCACTACGAAGCAACCTATTTCAAAGCATCTGGATCACATTGGCATTATGCTCAGTGGTGAATTGCAGAAGTAATCAATATCATAGTAAACTGTCTAGTACTAGTATATCAGAGTGACTCTAAATGAACAGTTGCTCTTTATTGATTATCCTATCACGGAAATGGAGAATTTGGGAAATAACTGACTTGCCTTAGTTGCAGTACAGTTATTGAGAAATGAAAAGTACAAAGCACTCCAGCTAACTGGGCCTCCAATATAAATCTTTCCCAAGGTGCAGTCTATTACTCACAGCTTGTCAGTCTTACCTCAGCTGAAGGATTTATGCCATGTCTGCTTGGCACAGGGGCAATCTACCATAATTACCTACGCTCAGAATTGCTCTCAAATAGCACAAATGGTGGGTGGCAGTTATGAATCACAATTAGCATGGTCACCAATCATGCAATGAGTAAATTTTATCTGTGTGCCAGCACATCAGGACCTGAGTGAGAACAATAATATGGATTTACTCATAAATGCCGGTTAGGGTCACTTTAACATTTGCATAATATTTTTGTAAAAAGCTTGTGATCTTTCCTTAAAGGTAACAGCTAAAGTCAAGTATAACCTTTTATTTTAAAATCCCTTACTAGCCCATGAACCCCACTCGGCTCTTGGTAGCTTGCTTCTCCTTTACCTCCCCATTCTTCTAGGGCCTTTGCATCCATGTTTACACCTCCCTGTGGGCAGATGCCTGGGTCCCTAGAGACTTGTTGTTACACTGACCAAAGGTCAAGCAGCATTTATGAACTCACACCATCAGTCGTGATTTTGACCAAAGGATTCCTGAAAGAATGGCTGTTATGCTTCCAAAAGCAGACACCAGGAAACAGACTATCAACAAAATAGTCTGTCTTTGGAGGCTCTAGCATTTCAGAACCACATAAGGCTATTGTTGATTTCCAAAGACAAAGGGAAAGCTATCTCAAATTTGTCATTGTTTGGTCATTACAGAAATAAAGGACTGTCTTTAATCTGCATGGAAGGGGAAAGGAAGGGGAAAAGAAGACTGAACTGTCTTAAGCTTGACCCAGAGGTGAGGAAATAAGCTTCCTGTAAATTGAAGACGTGCCTCCGCATGCTAGTTTGTAATGTAGTCTGTCTACATTAAAGAATTAACTTTCAAACTCTCTGCTCACATACTACATAGCAGAGTTCATGTCCCTTAAAATCAATATTTGCTATATTTTACATGAAAATAAATTTAAACTGTTTTTTTTAATATCAGAGAGTCTATAAACCAGTGCCTAATACAAAATTACTTTCTGACAATTTTACTATTGCCTGCCTTTGCCACTGCCTCCAAACTGATCATTTTCTTCCAAAATAGAGAAAAATAAAAGAAGGTAGGGGAAAAATTGTTAATGAAATATAAATTCCAAAAGTTTAAAACAACATTTTTTAACTCTGCAGAAATAATAATGCTCATATATTGAAGACTGATACCACGCTGTAAACATAATCATTGTTGACATGAAGGAAATCATACTTTGTCTTTGAAATGATCATATCCTCTGTGAAGAGGCACTTAAGAACAATAGCAACAATTTACATATTTTAGTGCTTTTCATTTCAATGATTTTTTTATGGTGCTTTGCAAACTTTAAAGGATGCTGAGCAATTATAAGTCAAAGCATATGTAACTAGAGGGACAAAAAAGCAGGTTTTAAATCCAGTGAACAAATGAGCATGCAATCATTGGCAGAAATTTTTAAGTAACTGCAGGAGAAAGCATATCAAAGGTTGGTCTATTGATTTACCTCAGCATACAAATACACAGATTATTTTACTGAGGGGTGAGTCTTTGGAGTGGCAGCCTGGCCATGCTGAGAATAGGACTGGCATGACCTTCTCCCCCCTAGCTTTATTGAAGTATAATTGCCAAAGAAATATAATGTATTTAAAGTGTATAACATGATGATTTGATATACATATACATTGTGAAAAGATTCCCACCATTGAGTTTAATTAACTTATCTGTCACCTCCCATATTCACCTTTTTTTTTTTTTAATGTGACAACACAAGTTCTACCCTCTTAGCAAATTTCAATTGTGATATTCATTATTATCAACAATGGTCACCATATTACACTTTATATGTGAAAGCAAGAAAAAAGAATGGCATGGCCTTTTTTAGGTATTCATGTGCAGGGAAGAAGACTGGGTCTTTCTCTGCCCACAGTCAGCAGTTGGGATCTATGCAGCTCATGCTCAGGGTGACCTTTCTAAGCTCTGGAGCTATGAGTTGTCTAAGAAACAACCCAGCTGCCAAAGGGAACTCACATAAAGCTTCCTTTTTAGTCCATGGCCAAATCAAGTCATCTCTGACTCAAGAAGCAAGGGGACCTTCCATTGGCCTCCTGTCTCCAGATATACTTAGGATATAATTAACTCTAAAGCTCCAATTTGCCTATTGGGAATTCTTTAATCCCTAGAGGAAGCATAACATGGTGGTCAAGAGTGTGGGCTTTGCATTCAGTTACTTGGTCCCAGCTTTGAGCCTGCTGTATCTTAATACCTCTAAGTTTCAGTATTGTCATGAGTCAAATGGCAATGATGCCACCTATTTCTTAGGGCTTTACATGGAGACATGTACAATGGATGGCATTAGCACAAAACAAGGATGTGATCATCTCTCTGGGAGGTTAAGAAAAACATAAAACTTATCTACTAGAGGAGGTGATGCTTGAACTAGATCTTGCAGGTTGTGGGGAAAAAGGGTATGTAAATTCAGGCAGGTGGTTACAGAGAAATAAAAGAGAAAGAAAGTGTGACATGTTTCAAAATGGCTAGAACCTAGAGCTCAGAGATGGAGGGGCAAAGAGGTGGGATAGGGACTGGGATTAGACATAAACACAGGAGTCAGATAATAGAGAGACCTGCATTAAAAATTAAACATACAAACAAGAATACAGGAAACTAGAAAATGATGACACAACTAGGGAATGCCAGGAGGTTAAAAAAAAGTGAAGTCAACATTAGCAGGGTAGCAATAGCTGATTCAGTGCTAAACGTCTATAGACGTGAAGAGCAAGGGCAGGCATTTAGGGCAACCCTTTTATGCCCACAGGAAAAGGAACAAAGTACAGACCTTGACATTCTTAAATGAAAAGACCTATAAATGTAGATAAATATAAAGAATGACAGGGGGCCCGGCTAGCATGGCTTAGTGGTTGAGCTTCGACCTATGAACCAAGAGGTCACGGTTTGATTCCAGTCAGGGCTTATGCCAAGGATGCAAGATCAATCCCCAGTAGGGGGTGTGCAGGAGGCAGCCAATCAATGATTTTCTCTCATCATTTATGTTTCTATCTCTCTCTCCTTCTCCCTTCCTCTCTGAAATCAATAAAATATATTTTAAAAAGAATGACAGGGGAATTTTCTACTCACATATAAAAGTTAATATACATATTCATAACTTTTAATACATATTAATTCTCTGTGTATTATTATCAAAATGCTCAGGATAATATGTATATTTTTAGACATATTGGTATATAGAATACCAATATATAGTAATATGTATATAAATAGGATATATGTATAGATACACTTATACAGGGTGTCCCCAAAAAGTATATATGAGGAGACAGAGAAAGAGAAGGAATATGCATCAAATAAGAAGTTAAACTGGAGAAAGAAATAAAACTAAATGCATTGGCCAAGACTTTCTTCTACAATTCCTCAGACATGACACTTCCTACTCATGGGCCATTCCCGCCCTCCCCTCTCTCTATCAGAACGGCTGCCCCTCAGTTAGCTGTCCCGATGCCTCTCTTTGCTTCTTGTTGAATCTGAAAACCAATGTCATCTCAGAGTTAGCTTATATGAAGTTCTCACCATAGAACCCAAAAATGCAATGTGAGCAGATTAGCAATTTGAGGAACAAATTCAGTTAGTGTGGTTGAACTACTATATTCACAAACCCGGTATCAGGGATCAGGGAATTAATGCCTATAAATAGAAAAAAAAATGAGAAAATAATCTATGAAACGACTGCTCATAAGACAAGTGACTGGATCTAATTTACACCCACAGGACTCTAGACCTAGAGAGGGCCTTGGCCATTATCCAGCCTAAGCCCCTGGGGATAATCATTGAAATAGAAATTTTAATTGTCCATTTCCTTTTCTATATGAAATTGCACACTCTGCCTTTCGAAAGCCCGCTTAGCCAGCCCAATGGGAAAGGTTTATAAGCAGCATTTTTTAGCACAATCCACAATGCAGAAATTCAGACCAAAAAAAAAAAAAAAAGAATCTCTACAGTAAAGCTTCCTTCAAAATCCCTGCAGTCACTTCTCTTCTGCTGGACACAGAGCAGTCTAGGAGTTGAGGAGTTGGCCTGGAGAATTTAAGGCAGGGGTCCTCAAACTTTTTAAACAGGGGGCCAGTTCACTGTTCCTCAGACCGTTGGAGGGCCAGACCATAGTTTTTTTTTTAAACAAATTCGTATGCACACTGCGGGCCCGGGACGAGTCAGCTGCTAAGCAGGACAGGCAGCAGCACCCAGCGGGCCGGATAAATGTCCTCAGCGGGCCGCATGTGGCCCGCGGGCCATAGTTTGAGGACGCCTGATTTAAGGGATTGAGACACAGAAGTACCGTCACCTAGACAGAATTCAAAAAGGCAAGCCAGAGAAGTAAGCCCTGAAAGTAGAGAAAAGGGATGCCCTGTCTGGTGTGCGCAGTTGGTTGGGTGGTGTCCCGTTCCCAATGGGAAGGTTGCTGGTTGTATTCCCACGGCACATGCCTGGGTAGTGGGCTCATTCCCAGTGGGGGCCGTGCGGGAGACAGCTGATTGATGTGCTCTCACTTCAATGTTTCTCTTTTTCCCTCTTCCTTTCTCTCTCTCTTAAAACCAATAAAATTATTATTTTAAAAAGAGTAGACATATTTGCTGAACTTCAGGCCAAGAGAGGTTATTATGCTCTGAGCTTCAGAAGCTGGACAAGAACAGATGTTTCTGCTGCCTCTCACTCCTTCCATAGATACAGGTAATGTGAAAACTCTAGGCAACCTGCCACGATGCCTCCTACACCCGAATTCTCTGTAACTGACTCACCACCCTGGGGCTCCAAGCCATAACTTCCTGTGGGTGTCTCTGAGAAACTCAAAAGCCCAGGTGCCCCCTCTACAATCTGCTGACAGATTTTGTAGGGTCGTTTCTGTGCCCTAGAATCTTCAATCTTTTGTCCCCAGCATGAAGTTGCAGAATCAGGGATCCCAGGGTCTACATAAACCAGGTTTCATACAGTGGACTTACGTGGAGAATCAGAAACAATCTAGAAACACAGTGCTGGCACCCAGGGCTTGGTCCAGAAGGTTTAATTTCCATGTGGGGAATTATTTGGTAGGTTTTACTTGTTTAGCTAATTAGAGGTATCTGCCATAATTATAAACATCTACCTGTAGAACAAGGGAGTCATAAAGGGCTTGAAGTAGAATCTCTGCAATGTAAAAAGTGCCGCAGAGCAATGAGAGTATGTTTTTACAAGCTCTATTAGACGAGTTATGGAATGTAAGCCTTGAAAACCAATTTTACATCCCTCCAGAAGTGCTCTTGTTTATTTGCCAAGGGGACAGCTTTAGTGCTCACAGTTTGCAGGACTTAATCTCCCTCTCCCCATTGAGCCTCTAAAACAAAACCACCAGCTTACCAGTGGAACTTTGAAAGAGCAAGTACAACTGGAAAGATTGGGAAGTTTGAATCAAGAAAAAGAAAGCAATCCATTTCTCTCTGCAGTATCTCCCATGCCCTCAATGGTGGGGAAAGACAGTGCTGCACACACATCACTCCAAAGATGAATACCCACCGTGTACAAGTAAGTGGCATTCCCATCCCACTGCCTCGACATTTGGAAAATCATCATTAAAGAATAAACAAAAATACTCCAGCATCATCTGGCAGATGCACACATTTTGAAACTAAAGATAGTCAATGAATGAAGACCCGGGGCTCTCTGGGCAGGAGTTAACAAGTGGCCAATAGGTGATCATTGTACAAAGTGTTCCAGCTTAATGGACAGCCACTTGTCCCAATGCCTCGAAGAACGTTTCTGTGTTGTAGAAGAGGCTGTTTGTTACTTTCAAAGAGGAGTGGGACTCTTCTCTGAGCTGTATGGGAATGGGTGGAGGTGGGTTCTGTGTTTGTCATGATGACACAAGATTCTTCTAGAATTTAGTGACGGGGTCACCAAACATCAAGTGTGCAATTTGGTCCTGACAATAAAGTATTGCCTTGCCCTGGGTGCTAAAGGCACCTCCACAGAACACTGTCCTCAGCCAGGGTGAAACCCAGGTGGACTCCTAGTGACATTTTCCAGAAATGCTGCTGCAAAGTCTAACACCCTTAAAACTTACTGGGCCTGAAAAAAACACAAACAAACAAAAAACAAAATACACTCATAGAATGTCGGTAACACACACACATCTTCCACTGGAAATGTAAACTATTTTTCTCTACCACAGAGGAAATCAATTTCTGAGATAAAGTTATTGGTGAACAAAAGGAATAAGAGTAGAGAATTATTCTGGCCCATCTTTCTTACACGAAGATGATCTGATGCTATGAGATTCTTCTAGACTTCCAAAAAACAAAAACAAAACAAAAAAAAACCCTACTCGTCCATCACAAACTCTATTTTCACAATCAAATAAATGTTTCTTTGGAAATGCTAAAAAATAATGCTGTTCAATTATAGAAGAGTAGCATGTGAGACCAAAATTCCAAGTAAATGAACTGTCTCCCCAGGTTTTAGAGTCTCCTATTCTTTTACCCCTTGAACAGCAGATATTCAAATGCCCCAAGGTTCTAAGCCCACTAGGGACATGAGGAAACAAACTGATACAAATGTGAAGCGCCAGTGTTTCCCAAGGGTATCTGTTTAACAAAGATCAAATGCTCGAGTTAAAGTGAATTTCTGTGAGTGAGAAGGATTTCAAATGACACCAGGGCCTCTCCAGAGCTCTGAGATCCCTGCTATGTAATCCATATTGACTTCCCCTGCATTCCTACCCACGTGGAAATAGCTGATCATTTCTTGTATAGGAAGCAAAATGATGCCTTTCCTGCATCAGACACTATAATGGCCTAAAAGAGGTGCCAGCAAAATGTTTCAACCGGAAGAGGCTGCTGCTTGCAGGGAAAGTTCGTGCTGGGTGTGAGGGTACAATGCACTACCTCCTGGAGGCTGGGCCCAAATCCTACACATCAGGGCAGTTCCCAATCTTCTTGTAGATGAGGATTCCTTAAGTGGAGAAAAAAATAAACCCCCCTATGCTGTTCTTTTAGAATCTCTTGATTGAGTCTATGCATTTTGACAAAACAAAACAAAAAAAAGCTACCATGAATTGAGGGATAAAATTAAATAATTTTGCATCTTATCCGTCACAACAGCACCTCTTTGCATTTGAACACTAGTTAGTACATATGTGTGCAAAATACTATCTTAATACTATGGGAAATGCTTGGTACGCATATGAATTTTAACCCATTCCTTGCAATCAAATCTGCTATTCCCAGAGGTCTGTATTATGGGATTGCTAGATACATGTCCACACTTGGTGGTAGCCAAGTGGATCCCAGGACCTCTTGGGTTGCCTCAAAGGTTGCTAACATCAAATTAATTCAAGAAAGAGAAATTCAAATGAGTATGTAATTAATTACGGCTTTATTTATAAGAACAATGGCTATTCCAAATATAGTTTTTTAAGAATAAAGAATTAGCTCTACTCAATGCCTTTCTAAACATCCTTCTATTCAGTACTGCCATGCGTTTTGCTCCTACCATTAACTGCTGATATTCTGGTCCTATGTGTAAAGAAAAAGAACATACTTTAACATTTGGGAATAAAGGGCACCCTTTGACAGCCCTTTTTCTTAATGTCCCCTGCAACTCAGCCATATGTGTCATTTCTCCCAGTGGGACTACGTGATTAATTATTCAACTCCGTTAGCCTGAGAAGTTTTATTTTCATTCTAAAGGCACACAGAGAAAGGGCTACAGGCATCTTGGAAAATATCACAGTCAGTGGGTGTACCAGGAGTATACCGGTGAGGAAGGAAAGGGAATCAGAAAACAGCTCATCAGATTGCCAAGATTCTGCATTTGATGGATAACCCCAACATAATTTATGTTCTAAGAGTTATTAATATACTCCCTTGACTTTAATATGAATATTTCAGAACATCATGATTGATGTTCTAGCTTAAAAAAACACACTATATTTTCCTCCAAAAAACATCTTCATTGGGGATATTGGAAGATTAGAGGGTATCTCATAAAATGCTTTAATTCTTCATAAGAACATTAAAGCTAAAATGCCAGAAGTGTGTGTTTTTTTATTTCATTGAATTTATTGGAGAGACTCTGATTAATAAGATTATATAAGTTTCAAGTGTACAATTCTATAATACATCATCTATATATTGTGTTGTGTGTTCACCACCCAAAGTCAAGTCACCTTCCATCGCCATATATTTGCAGAAGTTTTGCATGATGCTTATCAGAGCACTCTAAACTTCCAAGGAAGCCCGGAAGCCACCAAGTAGCCAGCCAGCCTGCCTTTCTTCTCCTTCCATCACAAGCTCAGTCTCCTTGATTCTGTCAGGCAAGCATATTGATTGACACCTGTTCCACTTAGTGTTGTGTTACTGAAGATAATCATCACCAGGAAGATATTTGCTTAGGACAACTTCATTTTAATAATAATCCTTATGATTGTTTAAAATACACACACATACAATAAAAAACACACACTAATAATGGAGTTACCATATAAACATCCACTTAAGTGACACGAGTCATATTCTACCAGCACTAAGTAATAAAATATTGTGGATAAGAAGGTAATAGGGTCTCTTGCTATTTGAATCATGAGAAAACTGAGGCAAGAAACATCCCATCATGTTCTGGACAAGCTATCAGCAAAGCCTCCTGAGTGGAAACAAGAACTCCCAATGTTCCTGCTTGGACTCTTTATGGGGCTTAAAAATAAGGAAGCAAGGGTTAATTCTCAATTCAGATGCAGAATGAAAGAATAGCTATAAAGGGAAGACTGTCGGACACTCACAGTGGAGCTGACAATTTACCATTAATGTTGTACAACCTGCTGAATCTACCTGATCATTAGCTCACACACCTCAGCAGTAGATGTGACAGCTACTGTGCCAGAGGCTCTCAGGCCTCAGCACAACCCCAGTAATTGTCTCTTGATAAAAGACATGTAGTCTGGCCCATAAATGTCGCAGCCATCACTGGCATAAGGAGATCCTGTAGGGCCGGGTCCTGTGGGGATGACAGGAGAGAACACATTTCTGGAGCTCCTCACCCATTCTGACGGGTGCCCTTTTAAGACTGCAACTGGGCAGCCAGGGACTGCTGAGCTCCCCATCAACAGCACAGCAATCAAACCTTCCTCAAGGATGTTGATTAGATTCCAGAGCTCTTCGGCAGCTCAAATTATAGTGTAGCCAGCAGTACATTATAGACAACTAAATATTTGTAAATGGTGTGCTGGGTATTTCTTTCTTTTTTTTAAAAAAAAATATAGCACATATAGAAAAGCAACAGCTCATCACGTGTGTGAAGAGCACAGCATTTGCCTGACAGAACGTTGGAAACTTCTCAGCCTTCACTTGCATGAAGAGGGCCCAGCTGAGCCCCTGAACAGGACATTTCTAATACACTGTGTGAAGTGCACCGCCCACGAACATTAGCTCTGAAAAAACACCAAACCACTGGGTATTGCATGTTGTAAGATGGCTCGTTTACCATGGAAAGAACTAGGCAGGGTCTTCTGACCTCGGCTAGACTGGAAAACAAAATCTGTGTGGTACTATACTTATTCAGAACAAACATACCCGAAGGACCCAAATCACAACATCACAATCAGAGCTACAACTAATTCATAATTCTAGACCCTTATGCTCAGTATGCTCATCAGAAACAACCTGGCTATTAATATTATATTAGAAATATTGTCAGAGAAAATAGAGCCAGAGAGAAGTAGTAGAGAGCATATCACTACATACAGATCTCACAAACCAGCATGGTGTGACTGGAATTTAAAAGCGAGAGGACAGAATGGAAATGATAGAAAAGGAAGATGGTAGGAAAAGGAGTGGGGGAAGACAGATTCTCCCACTAAAAGTACAGTGGACTAAACCCACAGGAACAAAGCAGACATTGTTTATTTCTGAAAAGACCTAGCAAAGGAGCAATTCTGAGACCAATATATAAAATCATTGGAGAGAAACTATAAAACTCAATAATTTTTTTTCTCAGAACTCGAAATCCAATGACTAATACAGTAAAATATATTACATCATCTATCTACTGTTGGTGGTGAGGCCATATACCCTACATTCTTCTGATTTAAGATAAAGAATACTGAAAATGAGCTCCAGTCTGCCTCCATTCCCTCCAGCCTTGCTTTCTGTTAATTCTAGACATTTCAGATATATATTTTTGGTAGTACTTGAAAAACTGTAACTTGCAAAACAATACTCTATTCTTGTAAAGTTGCCAACTCTGTATTCCTAACTCTGAGGGTGAGGATCCAAAGTCTAGAAGTTTAAGAGGTATAAATGAGACAGGCCAGTAAGCCAGGACAAGCAGAATAGGGAAACTGTGTTTGCAGCCTTCTAGAAAATCAAGATGCCAAGCAGTCTGCAGCCATCTAGTAAATCGTATCTTCCCTAAACCAGGGACACTTAAGAGTAAGTGATGTGCATGTCTCCTCCCCACATAGTTTAAATCACCCTACGGAGGGAAACAGAGAGCAGAAATCCAATTAGTGCCATTTGCCAACCACACCCAAGAACAGATGAAGCGAGGAGGATAAACCTTATTTTGGTACATCAACATAAATCTGATGAATATTCTGTTGATACCCTCCCCTGAGACTTGCCCTAAGATTCCCACCAGCAAGAGAGAGAAGATGGCATGGGCACTCTCACCCAGCGGAGCATGCTCATGACATTCCTACCTCCCTCTCCTTCCCCCACAGGCACTTACCTCCTAACCTCTAAGGGACCCCAGGAGATTTGGAGCAGGGAAGCAATGGGCAGTAGCAGCTGGTCCCAGGCTAACTCGGTGAACCTGTCTCCAAGGCCCCCTTTTCTCTGACTTCTCAGTGAGCCGAAGCAGCCCAGCCCAGGCTCTCCTGTTGCTTCTTCTATGGCCTTCCTCGTTTGACTGTCCTAAGTGTGTTTCTGCTGTGGCCAACAAATTCTTGCTTTGCTACACTTAATCTCTGATTGAAATGATTTCTTTACGAAAACAAGAACCGAGATCCCGCCTGTAACTTAAAGACAGAAATTAAATAGCCTTTCTGTTTCCCTTCCTCCCGGCTTTTGCAAACTGGCTTTGTCTCCAGAGAAGTGAATGTAGACAGACTCTCACTCCACATACTGCTCCAGACATCTAGAGAAACTACTGTACTACTAGAGACCTGGTGCACGAATTCGTGCATGGTGGGGTCTAGGGGAGGGGCCGAGAGTAGTTGGCGGGCTGGCCCTGACTCCTATTGGGGTGTGGGAGGGGGGGCGATCGGGGGCAGGACTGGCCTGGAGGAGGGACCACAGGTGGTTGGCAGGCCCCATCCCCTGGTCAAACTCCCGGTCGAACTCCCGGTGGAGGGGAGAATTTGCCTATTAGCCTTTTATTATATAGGATAGGCTATGAATCACGACCAACAGACCCAACTTGTGTGGGACACTCCTTGGAATCACCATGGTGGCAGATCAGAAACTAGGAAATTAAGTCTTTACTGAGTAGCTACCCTGTGCCTGGCTTGGTGCCCACCCAAACTCCAGCGCCAGGAGTTCAGTAACATGGTGAGCTGGAGGCTTTAAAACTAACCAAGCATGTATCTAGTTCTGATCTTATATCCAGTGACACAAACAAATGTGTTGGATTTTAAACTAATCTGCTGAGAATATGTAGGTTATGCTGGGGTGTGTTTATTTGTTTTTTAATCTAAACTGTGCTATCTTTTGCACTGAATATATCTCCATCTGCTTCAGGGATAATATATTTTACCACAAATTGGTTTGAAATAGAAAATATCAACCACCATAAAGTCAGTCTTTTTATTTGTACAAGTATAACCCTGACGAAATTATTCTTGGGCTTATATACCTAAATCTAAGGTATATAATGTGATGATTAGAAACATGTGCATAGGGCAAAATGATTGCTACAGTATGTGTATTGGTAACATTTAAGACCTACTCCCTTTAAAACTTTCAGGTATCTAAGCACCCTGGTATTTATCTTTGCCAGTTCCTTCTCCTTGACCTAAAATGGTCCCTTGCCCTCCAGAGTCACTATAGCTAAATTTCACCAATTCTTAAAAACATTGCTTCAAATCTATTTATCCTGGGATGCTATTCCTAACCATTTAATCAGACGAATTTTTCTCTCACCTCAGTCTCTTCATCATTTATTATTAGGCTTAAGTATACACGACCTTCTCTACAACACTCTGTTTTTTTGTGTCAAAAATTTGGAAATTTCAGAATACCTCTTAAAAAGAAGAATACCATTACCCAAAGGTGCAGTCCAGAAGTTTAGAACTTATTAAACAGTGTTTATAAATTTGTACTTTTCCCACATTCATTCTCAAATGGAGTGGTTTTAAACCATTGCAATTTGTTAGAAACAGAGCAAAAGTTTGTCCTTTCATTTTGCATTTCTTTCATTACTAGTGAGTTGAATGATTTCAATGTGACTACTGGCCTCTTGGCTTTTTTTTTTTTTTTTTTTTTTTTTGAGGAGCATAATATCAGTTTATGGGCTTTGTTTTTTCCCCTGGGAATGTCATTTTTTATAATTAATATTTATAGAGCTCTTTATATATTATGTAGATCATCTTTATATTTGACACCCAGATTTACTGCAGTTTTTAGGTTTTGTCATACTGCTTTACAACTTAAGTATAAAATATTTAATGTAATCTAAAAATAAAATGAGATTCTTAGTATGATGGTGAGTTGTGTTGGAAGAAACCCTTCCTCATAGAAGTACTGACTAAATAGTCTTTAAAAAGCAGCAAAAGTCAGAGATTAACAAGAAAAACATGCAAACAAAACCAAATGAAAAGATGCTGTACCACAAAAAATGTAGAGGACTGAATTTTGTGGAGTAAAATCTAAAATCGACCATCTAAAATCTGTAAAATGAAATGATAATAGGATTGGAATATCTTATCAAAGAGATAAATAATAGGTTGAAAATATGAACTATAATATATTATTAATAGCAATTTAAGGTAAAAATAATTAAAATACACTTTAAAAATTAAGTCAAAAAATTTAAATAAATCATGTAAGAAGTAGAGATATCTGAAAAATGGAGATTGAGACTCAATGGGCAATAATAATAATTTTGAAAGAAAAATAGTATGTTGACTAAATATTTCAGAACTGAAATAAACAGGACTAGAAATATCATTTTTATTCCTATGTAATATATTCCAACTAGAAACTAAATCTAACCCACTGCCTCATTTTAAAGAAACAGTACAAAGAACAGTATTCTATGTGCTTCTAAAAAGAAAATGTAGATACTCTATTATGGACTATTAATCAGACTTCTTGGTGTTTCTCCATGAAAAAGCAAAAGCATGCAAATAATGGAACAACATATATTCAAATCCAGGATATTATTAGTTTTCATTCATGAGTGAAAACAAGACATATTTCTACCCTGAAAGACAGAAAATTCACTAAATAAAGATATTTACTCCAACATCTGATGGAGAATCTACACCAAGTATTACACTAACTACTAATTACCAGAGTACACACTACTAATTAAAGATGTAAGTAAAGAAGAAGTCTGCTGATTACTGTTAACAATATTAACTAATTTAAAGAATTGTTGAATCCAGATAATTATAAATGAAAGCAGATGTAGGATGAGAGCTGCATACAAAGCCAAAAAAAGCAAAATTTCTTGTCATTTATAAAAAGGATAATATATAGAATTAAGAACAGCGTAGACTATTTTGAAATAGGCATCGACAATAAAAAATTAAGTGACAATCTTTAATGGTAGAAGAAAACATGGCAAATCCACACAAAAATAAAAAAATAAGTAAAGAGAAATCCTAAATTATAAAAATATGTACAAATATAAAGCCAATAAGTAGAAGCAAATAGAAAAATAGACATTTTAAAGTGTGAAACTGTCTCCCTCAACTCATTTAAAAAATATTTCATACTGCATTAAAAAAGTAAACAATTGGCTGCTTATAAAGCAATGTGTTAATAAAGGCTAAAAATAAGATATTCAATAAAATATGTCAATCACATCTGAACAAAAGAATCATATGGTTGGTATTACTAACCAAAGTAGAATTTAAGTCAATAAGCACATTAGATTACAAAGGGGATAAATGGTGATGGACAAAAATAATAAATAAATAAATAGCTATTAAATTAAAAAATAAGATTATTATATCATTATAGAATGTAATCATTCATAAGGGAATCACATAATATTTCCAAAATACCATACTTTAACACATTTTTATTTGATACTAGAGGCCTGGTGCATGAAATTTGTGCAGGGGAGGTGGGGAAGTCCTTCAGCCTGGCTTGCACCCTTTCCAATCCGGGACCCTTCAGGGGATGTCCGACTGCCTCTTGCAATCTGGGACCACTGGCTCCTAACTGCCCGCCTGCCTGATTGCTCCTAACCCCTCTGCCTGCCTGCCTGATCTCCCCTAACCACCTCTGCCTGCCTGATGGCCCCTAACCACCTCTGCCTGCCTGCCTGATTGCCCTTAACTGCTCCCCTACCAACCTGATCGCCCCCTAACTGCTCCCCCGCTGGCCTGATCGCCCCTAACCACCGCTAACTTGCCCCACACCTGGGACCCAGGATTCCCTCCTCTGGCCAGTCACAGGCACCCAGAACCTGGGCTTCCCTCCCTCTGCCAGGCAGCAGGCACCCAGGACCTGGGCTGGCTTCACCCAGGCCAGCTGCAGCCTCAGAGGACCATGGGCAGGTGGCTTCACTCGGGCCATAGCCGCAGGTGCTGGTGCCTGTGTTTTCCGATGATCTTAGGCTCTACAGCAGCAGTTCTCAACCTGTGGGTAGCCACCCACAGGTTGAGAACCGCTAGCAGGGTCGCCTAAAACCATCGGAAAACACGGATATTTACATTATGATTCATTAACAGTAGCAAAATTACAGTTATGAAGTAGCAACGAAAATAATTTTATGGTTGGGGGTCACCACAACATGAGGAACTGTATTAAAGGTTCACGGCATTAGAAAGGTTGAGAACCACTGCTCTAGAGAATAATAACTATTTCTAGTTCGAGTAGAAGGCCAAAGGGGGAGATATTTCAGGCAGAGGAAAGAAATGGTACATAAGCCAAGGGCATGGAAGAGTAGCTTGGGAGAACAACTCAACGATTCCTGATTCTGGAATATGCAGAGCAAGAATAATGGAAGGCAAAAGGGACAAATTATGAACAGATATATTAGGGAAGCAATGCTAAACAGTCTGAGTGCTATTCTGTGGAGAATTAGGGGAATAACATTGGTTTTGCCTTCAAAATAATGAGTTGAATTTGCATGTAGATGGTGAGTCCTCCTGTCAATGTTGGGACTGTACTGACCTTGAGCTGAGATTAGAGGTAGCAATGTTATGGAAATGAACTAAGTTCCCACTGATTGGGGTGGAGAGAATGATTTGAGAGTTACACTGATGTTACTAATCCTATATAATAAAAGCCTAATATGCTAAGTGTCTGGTCATGCGGTTGTCCATTCAACCAATCAAAGTGTAATATGCTAATGGTATGCTAAGGCTGCTCAACTGCTCACTATGACGTTCACTGACCACCAGGGGGCAGATGCTCCAACCAGTAGGTTAGCTTGCTGCTGAGGTCCAGCCGATTGGGACTGAGTGAGATGGGCAGTCCCTTCCTGGTTGGCCAACCTCCAGCATCCTTCCCTGGCCCTGATTATGCACCGGTGGGGTCCCTTGGCCTGGCCTGCACCCTCTCAAAATCCGGGACACCTCAGGGGATGTCAGAGAGCCAGTTTTGGCCCGAAGGCAGAACGACTGGTTACTATGATGCGCAATGACCACCAGGGGGCAGATGCTTAATGCAGGAGCTGCCTCCTGGTGGTCAGTGCGCTCCCATAGGAGGTGTGCCGCTCACCCAGGAGCAATGCTCACTGCTGGCAAGCTCAGCAGTGGCAGGAGCCTCTCCCTCCTCTGTGGCAGTCAGACATCCCCCAAGGGCTCCTGGACTGCAAGAGGGTGCAGGTCAGGCTCAGGGACACTTCCTCCCCCCCCCAGTGCACGAATTGCATGCAACGGGCCTCTTGTTTAACAATACTTATGTCTGATGAGGTGACAACACTTTATTTTTCTTGCTAATATACTAGTAAGTGGGGGTATTGGCCAACAGAAAGAAGAAACTCAGGAGAACAGAATTGGAGAGGGCAATGAGCTTAGTTTGGGACATCCTGAGTTGAAGGCTCTGGTGGGAATATGGGCAGAGCAATCTCCTGGAGAAATAAGAACAGAGCACTAAAATGCAGTCAGCAGAGTGTAGGGAGTGCGGAAACTCAGGTGAATGGATTACAAAAGGCTAGAGACAGTGCACCTGGCTGTAAAGGTTGAGCCAAGGAAAAGAAGACAGAAAGATGCAACAATGTTCAGAGAAGTAAGAGATCAGAGGGAAGACTGGCCATGCAAGTCAAGGGGGTGGAGATTTTTAATATGCTTGGTCATCGGTGTTAAACACCACAGGAGGGTTAAAAATCACTACATATCTAACAACAAACTCGTAAGCAACACCTGAGAGTAACACAGAATGGACAGGAATTAAGCTCCCTCTCAAGTATGGAAGTCTGTTCCCCCAAATAGTTTTTAAATATAGGCAACTCAATGAAGAGAAAAATCAGAAATTGTATATGTTAATTTCACTAATGTAAAGTCAATTAAAAAATAATGCCATTACATATCAGCAAAAAGACCCTTAAAATACTTAAGATTGGTGCCCTCAAATAACATTTCGGTAAGGATAGAAATAAATGTATCTTAAAAGCAATACTAATTGAAGGACTGACTATTACATGTTGATCAAAGTAGTTCAAAGAGTGCCATCCAGAACTTTAAATGTTTCTATTACTTAAAAACAAAAAAGGAGAAAATAAGGAAAAAAGAGAATTAAACATAGACCTTAAAATCTTGGCTATAAAGGAAAATAAAAGGAAGAAAATAATAAAGATGAAAGGAGCAATAAATACACTTGAAACCATTAAAAATCAGGATAATGTTAACAAAAACTTGGCTCTTTCAAGACTAATAAAACAGACAAATCTCAGGCAAATTAAAAAAAAAATAAAGGAACAAAAACCAACAGATAAGGAAAATTGAGAGTGTAAGATCAGAGTGTAAGATCCACAGTAAAAATATTGAAAATTATACAGAACTAGAGGCCCGATGCACAAAATTCAGGCAAGAGTAAGCCTTCCTTCCCTTGGCTGCCACTGGCTTCCCTCTGGCACCTGGGACCCGGGCTTCCCTCGCAGACCCGGCTTCATCTGGAAGGATGTCTGGTCTAATTAGCATATTATGCTTTTATTATTATAGATATTTTAGGCTGATGATGAACAATTAAAACTAATAAATTGGAAAGTTCTTATTCAATTAATGATTATAATTTGACTTATCTAGATAAACAGCATTGGCCACATTTTACAGTTAAGTAAACTGAGACTCAGGACAATTAAGTTGAAACACTTACTATAAGCATTAATTGTTAGAGACAGCCTTTTGGACATCTTAGATTTGTTGTTTCTCTGAAACCACATAGTCAGCCATATTGACATCTGTGGGTTCTACCCTGGGGTTTCCATAAACCAAGACTTTAAAGTCCAAAAGTAAAATCCTATCTGTTCTCACATTTTCTCCTCCACCTTCAGTCTCTATCTCAGGGCAAGGCATAAATTTGAACCCTGTTGCCCAGACCAGACACTTAGACTTTATTCTATAATCCAAAGTCCACCATTTCCCTCAACCATTGCTGGCAGCTGGCTACACTTTGTTTCATTTATGCACCTCCATTCCATTCCTGTAGCCAGACTCTCCTCATATTCTCTTTAGAATCTGCTTGTGGCTCTGAAAACTCTCCCCTCCCTTTAGACCTACACATTCACTTCTCTGCACTGAAATCAGCAGTCTCTCCTGAATGCAAGTGCTTGAGACCCCACTGCTCAACACCAATATTTTATTGATAATATTCTGATCATTTGTTTGCACCCATATCGGAAGTCTGTTGAAAGCACTTGGATATTGATTCTGTCACCAGTATATTAATTTTCTCCAAACCTGACATCATTAGCAAATTCGATAAGCACATTTCCTATCATTGTACAAATCTTTGATAAAAGTCATGAACTAGAAAACCTGGTGGAGAACAGCTACCAGAGGAATGACATTAGACATCAACCTCTATGTTGATATCAACACATTAATCAACCACCAGCATATGAATGTTCAGTCAGCCACAAATCTACTTGTCTGTCCTGTCATATGTTCCACATTTATCCATCTTGTTCACAAGGTTGTCACCTTGTGAAAAATGCTTGCTAAATTCTAATTACACAATGTCTGTAACCTTTCCTTGAAGGATAACACACACTGACCACAGATTACGAATTAAGAAATCAGTATTTTAGGCCCAACTTTCTACTTGACAAGGAACTATCTCAGAGTATAAGAGGTTTCTGCTCAACCACTAAGACCATCAAGATGGAAGCAAGGCCAGCTTGGATGAGTTAACCTCAATCATTTTATTATTTCACTTGAGCTCATTTGGCACACTTAGGTAGAATTCTATTATCTCCATAATTTTCCTACTTTGAGATGTTCATTCTAAATTTTCAGTTTGAAGACAAATCTTCACAAACAGAAGCATAGGCACCCCGATTTATAGCAACTGTTAAACTTAGCACATGTTCTTTCTTATAAAACAATCAGTCCATGGGTTCCAACCTGGGATCTAGGGAGGGTCAATGAATCCTTTCATAGGAGATAGCTAATCAAGAGCTCTCAAGGCAATTTGACATTGTTATATTTTTTTTTCTGAAATTGCACTATATGTATTTTTGTTCTGTTTCATTTTCTGATTCTGTTCCTGTTGGCATTAGAATATTATTACAGGAAATATTATTTTTATGTAGTGGAAACTATAGAATTGGGAGGAGTCATAACTTATATAAAACAATATAAGATGAGATAGAATCAGTCAGATAATTTGGAGGACTAGGGATGTGTATAATTGAAAACCAACAAAAGTTCAACAAGTGAATTATACTAACACTACAAGTAGGTCAAGTAGTGTAATAGAGTGAGGAGCACTGATTACCTTATGAAGAATATTGAAACTAATAGTAAAAAGACACAATCAATCCTGTGTTTTATTTTCTTTCTTTTTTTTATTTAATTTTTTTAAAATGTTTATTGATTTCAAAGAGGAAGGGAGAGGGAGAGAGAGCTAGAAACATCCATGATGAGAGAGAGTCATGGATCGGCTGCCTCCTGCATGCCCCACACTGGGGATCGAGCTTGCAACCCGCGCAAGTGCCCTGACCGGGAATCGAATCATGACCTCCTGGTTCACAGGTCGACGCTCACCCACTGAGCCACGCCGGCCGGGCTTATTTCCTTTCTTTATCCACCAATAAAATTATTTCTTTAAGAGACATTGGACATAGAGAAATTGTAGAAACCAAACACAGGCATAGGGAGATTAATACAATAAAAATTAAACTCTGTGGGGCTATATTGTCTATCTGTAAGGAAGTTCATTGAATCCCAGAGTTTGCAAGAGAAGTCAAGACAAAGAAAATATGTAGGGCTAGGGCCCAAGGAAGGGGAGCCAGCATTCAAACAAGAAAGAAATAGCGTCGCTCTCCTCTCCATGTATCATGGGGTAGATTACCAAAATTCCAGATGCATATCTATAACCTACACCAGTTCACACAAAACAGAATACTAATTTTATAAGTTTGGCTTTCTAAATAATTATAAAATTGGTAACTTCATATGCTAATTCTAAACTTAAAGTAATATTAAAACATGTTGCTTATTGCTTTCATGTTAACAGCATGATTTTTGTTTTTTAAAAGAGATAGTTTTCCCACATAAAATAAATGACCTTTTGAAGCTTTGCCTCCAAATTTACTACAATGTCCCAGATTGTAATTGGGATTGCAAAGTGTTGAGTTTTGCATTAACTCTTTTTGGAGCTGAAGTTATTTTTCATATACTTTAAATCTTTGTTCTTTGGAATTAGTACTAAATTCATCTAATCTATCTTGCAACCTGAACTGTCACTTGCTTTCTACTAAAAGCTTTGAAATATGATCAGGAGATTTTATCTCATAACGGATTTGCATTGTTTAGCAAATGTGATACTGTCAGAGTACAACAAAGCAATTGTAATATTACACTGTTTATCAATTTCTGCCCCACTTATCATTCTCATCATGTTATGAATTCCTCCTAGCAAAAAGCTGCCTGAACTTTGGTCTAATTACAGAATGCTGCTTCTTGACCTTGACTTTGTTCAGTCTTTATCCTTAATTGCCACACATGCTTTAAGAAAACACTTGTCCACTGAATTAGACTCTGATGTTGGAAATGTTTATAAAGTAAATAACTTAATTTCAGCTGCATGTTTAGTTTAGGTGGTGACTTTTATGTACGCTAATTTGGCATCATTTTTTCAGCACAATGCTTGCTTAGCACATTTTATTTAAAATATACATCAACAATGTATGATAAATGTAATTAAAACTGACCATGAAACGCATAAAGATGTCCCATTGCTGTCTGTAGCTTTTGCTGAAAAGCTTATAATTTTTAAAATGCTTTCCAACTGTCTTATTGGTTATGGAACACAATTATTTAGTAATGTAGGTCACTTGTAACTTGAAAGGGATAATAAAAGTTCCAAGTAGAGAAAAACATAATTCATCTCCTCTCCATTAGGTCTTTAATTCAAATTCAGTGAGGTCTTCCCTACAGCCCCCTATAGGGCAAATCTCTTCTCCCAACATTCTCTGTCACCCTCCTCATTTTATTTTTCTTCATAGTATTTCTTACCATCTACCAAACTGCTTATTTATTTTGTTAAGTGTTTGAATTCCCTCCCACACCCTCATCTATATATATAAAAGCCCAGTGACCGGAACAGGCAGAACAACCAGAACGACCAGAAAAACTGGTGGCTATGATGCACACTACAGCAGCCAGCCAGCCTGATTCCGGCCCCAGATCAGCTCCCCGCCAGCTGGCCTGGCCCCCAATTACCCCTGAACCTTATCAGGGGTGGGGCCAGCTGGCCAACTGCCTGCAGCCCCTCCCCAAAGGCAGCCCTGCTCATGGGCCCCAATTGGGGCAAGCCAGCTGGACCCAACTTGTGCACAATTTCATGCACCGGGCCTCTAATTGGATTATATATTCCATGCAGTAGGAGTCTCCCCAGGGCTTCAACATGCAGTGCCTGGCACATATGAGATACTTGGTATACATCTGAAGAATCAATCAATAAAAAGGGACTATGATAATTTCTTATGAACTTTAATAGACACAAAAACACCACCTTTCCCCTTTTATATATTGCAAGTATAATTCTCAAGGGCCACATTTGTTATGCTTATAGGGAGAGAAAACTCATACCCTACTTAGTTTGTTTCTCTTATCTGTTGTCCAGGTGGAAAGAAAAATTGTCAATTTCCCCCATGCAGTTATGCACAATTCAACTAATAGGAAAGGCAAGGTGGACCATATCTTTCCCACTCCTCGTTACCTAAAGGAAATTTCCAATAGCAGTTTCCTTTTGTGCCATCTTATCTCTGACCTGCAGATTGGGCAACCAAACAGAATATCATTGTCACTGTATCTCAATTGAAAACCATATATATATAAAATAGTTATATGTATACACACCACAATTACGGAACCCAAAATCATTGTGAGTTCTTTTAGAGGAGACACTAGATACAAAAGTATATTTTACATGAACTAGAAAATTCGTAAAGCAGTGACTATCAAGGGGGAGAATGGGGAGGGAAGAAGCATAGGCCTTTTATAAGCAAAATCAGAATCATTAGAGTCCAAATTTGCTTTTCTTTCTTTCAAAGTGCTCAGTTCATAACCTGAGATTTTGATAAAAACCGTCACAAGTGATGCTTTATATTCCCCTTTCTCTATTCTACTTCTCGTCCCCCCCACCACTCCTTTATCTTTGAGAACCATTGTGTATGAGAAGGGTTGATGATCACAATTTTAACCATGGCAATTGCCTTCAGAATGAAAAAATGCTGACAACTTCTCTGGCTCTATTTTAAAGTTATTTCTAAGTGAATATATGGGATGATTGGTATATGGATTTTAATTTGTTTTAAAAGTAATTTGAGAAGTTATTGTCTCAGAAGACTTAGAAGTTATAGGAAACCAATATATGAAAAAACAAATTCTGTCAGACAATGACCCAAATCACTCTTTTATGGTCACTGTGCTTACAGAAAACTTGGATGATCAGTCTGCAAAGCCAGAACAGATGTCCCTATTCTGAAAATAACTTCTGTCCACTGTGAACCAAGGATATCCTTTCAGACATTCCATCAGTCATGACTATGTATTGAAATACCAATATTTGGCAGGCTTTGAGCCATACTACATGAATCACTGGTATGTTCCTTAATTTAGATGGCATCATGTTGATAGAAGTAAAGAAGACAATAGTCTGGCATATGTTGTAGACACCTTTCTTCTGAAGACATGGATGACGTCAGTGTTCTGGGCATGAGTTTTAGGTTGCTTCAAGTTCTAAGGTTAAGGTCGTATTATTCTAAGTATATTTTTTAATGCATTTCTGTTTGAGGATGAAGGAAAATCTTATCTTGGAAAAAGCTTCAGGACTATCAAATACCCTGGGAAGATGTCTAAAAATTAGTATAATGCTTTGTCCAAGCTGTCTTCTAGAGAGTATATAGTCATACAAATCAACATTTTCACAAAATAGAAAAATTTTAAAGTAATATACTCATCCATTTAACTTGTCTAGTATTAATGCCTTCACTGTGTTTTTTTTTCACTAATTAAACATATTTATTCACTCTTGTCTTCTTTTATTAAAATCCAATGTTCTTCCAGATTGAAAGAAATATATCTTGACTGGGATCCTGGTACCTACAAATAATGGTTTGTTCAACTCCTGTGAGCCATTCCTAGCAACATATGCATGAAACTCTGAAGCACACGTCCACAGTAAACAGCAGAAAGAAAGAAACTGTAGTTTCAGGGAAGAGTAAAAGGTTCATAAAGAATGACTATCACGGCATCTTAGAAATTGTAGAAGGGTACATCCAGCTCATTTCCTAGTTCCTTTTATGTCTGCTTTCTCAGAAATCCATGCAAACTTCAATGGTATACGTGCCTTTCTTGGTTTTGCTAACAGAAGTGGGCATTTCCATACTAAGAAGTCACTTCAACATATATCGGACTAAACAAGAATCTTAAGGGTACATTTTTGTGACTATCACGAATTCACAAATGCATGTACAAGCCATCCCAGAAATGAATTTAAAGATACATTTAAACTGCTAAATGCATCAAATTCATTTGTAGTGGCAAATAATAGCATATGGATATGTTAACTTTAAGCATCACACATTTTAAAGTTCTAAAAATTAATTCATATATTATATTCTCTTGTGCCTGGTGTATATTATTGCAGTTGAGAAATATGTAATTATTATGCAAAAATGAAGATGAAATATGCCACATCTCTCTCACCCCTATCAATTACCAGTTATTTAAACTGTTTTCTAATCAATACTATATTCATCACTATCATTAAAGAACAGTGGCGTGCATTATCTTCAACTGAAAATTATATTGTAGTGTATTAAAAATAGATGTCTGTATATGGCAAGGAGACACATGAGCAATCCCATTACTCACAGTTCAAAGATGTCAGGGTTGCTGTTGCACATATTTAGGAGATTACAAATTGTTGCAAAAGTTTCCCACAGATTTAAAGTTTTGATATATAGCTATTTTGAAATTCCTCACATTTATCTCTAGTTTCAAGGGAGCTATTAGCTTCCTAAGGGTCTGGTTATATTAATCTACATGTGACTGTCTGGGTCCCTGAGAGCCCTCGAGGATATGGTATGTGTCTTCTTTGGCTTACAGAGATGATAAACTCTTCTGAATCCAAATGTGGTCTCAGAGCTGAGAATGCCAAGAGTGTGACACCCTCCTTACATTTCATTCCATTTAAGGATGCAGCAATACCCATTTTAAGGTGTCACTGCAGTTCACAAAAGGAACAGTCTGAGGCAAATAAACAAGACCCTGCAACAAGCCATTTAACTTCTGGTAAAAGATTACCTATATTTTTCATAAGTAATTAGCTAATGAGTAGATGTAGATACCTAGTAGATGTAGAAATGGATCAGGCCCACAGGCAAGCAGTTGGGAATTGCATGGCACAACCCAGCCATTCATATAGGCTGTCATACAGGAGTATGCCCTGGAGTGTGCCAAGGAAGCACTAGTAATATTAATAATGATTATTATTTCATTTTCAAAAACTGACCAAACATTAAACTTGGAACCAGAAGAGCTAAGTGGAAACACATTTAGCTTTTCAGGTGAATCAATTTCATGACAGACCTGGTAAAAGTTGACCAGAGTCTGTCATCCATCCCACATCATTTTCTATGCAACCTGGTCCCTGCATAACAACTCTGTGCAGTCCTGAGTGTAGAATGCATGCATGCATAAAATAATCAGTATTTTTCTTTGAATTATAATCAGCCCTATACTTTTTACTTTACAGTAGAAAATATGCAGCAGTAAATAGTTTAATTAAAATATAAATCAGCATTGCTCAGTGGTTGAGCATGTTCCCATGAACCAGGAGCTCATGTCTCCATTCCTGCTCAGGGCATATGCCAGGGTTGCAGGCTCAATGGCTCAATGGCCAGTAAAGGGCGTGTAGGAGGCAGGCAATTGATGTTTCTCTTTCATTGATGTTTCTGACTCTCTTTCCCTATTCCTTCCTCTCTCTTAAATCAATAAAAGTTTTAAATTGAAAAATATATAAATGATTATCACCCATGGATATTTGTTGGTAATAAAAAATATACATATACATATGGACAAAATATATTATGTCAACAGCAACAGACTATGTGTTAATCTTAAGTTTGAGGATAAAATTTAAGGTCTACTCAATAAATATATTAGGGAAAATATAAAGTTTGGGCTAATGTAATTGAATGTGTTATTTATTTATTATCTGTTGTAATCTCTAAAAGATTTCAAATTGCTTGTAACACATTATCAACAATTACTAAAATTTTCATGGTTTCTCTTTACAAGTTTTGTTGTTTTTTGTTTCTTATAGGTAAAGAATAAAAGAAACATGTTATTTCAATAATCAAGCAATTGGTTATTTTGTAAAATGTTAATTATACTAGAACTCATTTTCATGTGCCTATTTTGGGGTCTATTAATTGGCTCATTATTTTTAGCTTTACCATATCACCATGCACAATTTGTTGATTTTAAATAGAGTCTATCTTTGAAATTATTCAAATGAATTATTAACACCATATAAGCCTAAATTTTGCTTTAGTAAAAAAGCAGTGAAAAATCTTACCCCAAAAGGAAATTATTCTGAATACTAAGTTCCCAATAATAGAGCAGGAAGTAGAATTTCAATCCATCAAAAGTAGAGATGCCTGTAAATGCTATTCGCTCCTATAAATGGAAGAACAAATAAATTCACTATCCACAGTGCTCAGGTTCTACCAAGTCTAGTGCTGTTAGCATTTTTGTTTAAATGATTTGCTAACATCACTGGGAAACAATAACTCTGTAATTGTTCCCACTTGTGAGATCCTGTGAACATGTTTTAATTATCAACAAAATGAGTGCAAATTCAAAGTGATTGTAATTATTCTTAATTTGAGTTTTGAAGAACTCTTTATGGTTCATTCATGTTTAATATAGTTTGTGGCTTTTTTGTGGGATTCTGAGTATTTAGGAGACTTTCTGTTTTCACTAAAACAACAACATTTTCTCATTTGCGACAACGTGGATGGATCTTGAGAATATCATGCTATGCGAAAAAAAGTCAGACAGAAAATGTCAAGAACCATCTGATGTCACTTATATGGGGGATATAAAACCAAAAGTAAAAAATGAACAAACAAGACAAGCAAATAAACAAAAACTCATAGACACAAGGCAACAGTATGGTGGTTACCAGAGGGAAGGATGAAAGAAAGGGGATTTTACTTTGGGTGGTGGGCACACAATGCAATATACAGATGACGTATTGTAGAATTGTACACTTGAAACCTACATAATTTTATTAATCAATTTCACCCAAATAAACTTAATGTTAAAAGGGAAAAAAGAAAATGCAACATTTTCATTTTCCAGTTCGTCTTTTCTTGGGGCCTAAAACTGTAATATTCTGATCCTCTAAAAGCCAAGGTACAACAGTTATGAATTTAACAACAAATACTTAAAACTGGCTAAATTTCAATGTTGACTAGGGGCCAGTAAACTACGGGTGTTGATATCTGATTATTGCAGACATGAATGACGGTATTTTGATTAAATGTCAAAATCGACTAAAGAGGGGAGCCAAGAATAACGTCCCTCCTCATTTCATCAGTTCCAAGGATAATGGATGTGTCTCTTCATCAACCATTCCCTTTTCTCCATCTCACTGATAGCAATGCCACGTAGCAGATTTTCTACATCAGCCCATAATCATGGATGTGTTGCTGCTATTATTTCTCTTTGTTACATTGCTTTGCATGTGTTCTCGGCAACAACATTCCTGATTAGTAAAATGTAATGGTACTACAAGTTAGCCTCCAAAGCTTTCCACCTTTTCCAACCAACTCTTCCAAGATAACTAAGCTATGTTCCCTCTCAGAAGTTCTTTCTATATAAATTCCATGTATGATTGGGTGACTGATCAAATTTCTTCAATATTTTACCCCCAAATGCATCAAATGGACTACATTATTTCACATTTGGCTTCTGCATCTATTGTCCTATAGCCCGTTGCTTCATGTCTTTTGGTCTCACTTACAAGTAAAGAGAAGCAGAGGGTCAATGGAGAAAGGAGAGTTGGGAAGGAGAGAAGAATTAGGAAACGGGGCTAAGCAAGCCCTTGCCTATTTAGCTGACATATTTGCCAGTCACTGTTCTTAAACATACTGGTGGTTCTACATGCTAATAGCAAGTAGAAATGCCCTTACCTTCAGCTCCCCAACTCTTCTCCCTGGTCCCCAACCCTAATTTTTTATTGCTCTAAATCACACCAGGCCTTTCAAATATATAGTGAAAAGAACTATAGTATATAGAAGTTGAAGATAAGAAATTAAAGTAAAAAGCCTTCTACCCTCAAGTAATTAAGTTGTAGCTCTTACAGGATAATTTGATGATACTAATTAGAGAAATGATGTGCAGCATACTGATAAATGATACAGAATCTTGTAAGTGGGAAAATTTGAATGTTTTAGTGGACAGAAGTTTCACATGTCCAGGTAAGTCAACACCAAAGAGGCTTTTCTAGTGCACAATAACATTTCTGTCAAGATGATCTTGTGAATGGTAGTTCTGTGTTGTTGTTTTTTAATGGGACTTTGTAGTCTATAAAAACATTGTCCATGCTCCTTTTATAAAAACTGTAACTTAGTGTTGAATAATCATTTGGGGCATGTTCAAAATACAATAAAATAAATAGCATCCCTTATTAATGGTTTCCTGGAAAACCAACATATCTTCTTTTTGATGAGACCATTCTTTGATACATTAGGAATTCTGCTTCACAGAATGATTAGTTCAGAAAGCAACTTTTTCTCCACTAGCACAGATAGGATTAGTAAGAAGGCACAGCCCTGAAATGTTCAAGGGGCATAGCTGAAGGGATGTAGCTATTTACCTCTTACAATAGCCACACAAAGAAAAGCTGTAGTCAGCCCTGTCCAATATAATAACCTCTAGCCTTTAAGTATAAAGTGGCTAAACAAAATTGAGATGTTTCATAAGTATAATCAGACATTGGATTTCAAAGAATTAGTACAGATAAAATAATGAAAAATATCTCATTAATAATTTTTTATTGAGTACATGTTTAAAAGATATTCTTTTAGATATATTGGCTTAAAGGAAAAATATTAAATGCAATTTTTCCTGTTTCTTTTTTTTTAATATATTTTATTGATATTTCACAGAGAGGAAGGGAGAGGGATAGAGAGCTAGAAACATCGATGAGAGAGAAACATCGATCAGCTGCCTCCTGCACACCCCCCACTGGGGATGTGCCCGCAACCAATGTACATGCCCTTGACCGGAATCGAACCCGGGACCTTTCAGTCCGCAGGCCGACGCTCTATCCACTGAGCCAAACCGGTTTCGGCTTTCCTGTTTCTTTTTACTCTATGATATGGCTACAAGAAAATTTAAAAACTATATACTATGCTGCTTTAAAAAAGAAGGAATTCTTACCATTTGCAGCAGCATGGATGGAACTGGAGAGCATTATGCTAAGTGAAATAAGCCAGTCAGTGAAAGAAAAATACCACAAGATCTCACTCATTTATGGATAATAAAGAACATTATAACCTGATGAACAAAAAGATAGATACAGAAGCAGAGAAGCATCGAACAGACTGTCAAATTACAGCGGGAATGCTGTGGAGGGCAGTAAGAGATCAACCGAAGGACTTGTATGCGTACATATAAGCATAACCAATGGTCACAAGACACTGGGGGGTGAGGGCATGTATGGGAGTGGGGCGGGGGGCAATGGGTAGATATGGACACATGTAATACCTTAATCAATTAAAAAAATTGAAAAAAAACTATATATGTGACTTGCATCCTATATAATAAAGAGGTAATATGCAAATTGACCATCACACCCTCACACAAGATGGCTGCCCCATACGGTCACAAGATGGCCACCACAAAATGGCCGGCAGGGAAGGGCAGTTGTGGGTGATCAGGCCAGCAGGGGAGGGCAGTTGGGGGTGACCAGGCTGGCAGGGGGACAGTTAGGTATCCATCAGGCTGGCAGGGGAGTGGTTACTGGGTGATCAGGCTGGCAGGCAGAAGTGGTTAGGGGCAATCAGTCAGGCAAGCAGGTGAGCGGTTGGAGCCAGCTGTCCTGGATTGTGAGCGGGATGTCTGACTGCCACTTTATAAACTGGCAGTCGGACATCCCCTGAGGGGTCCCAGATTGGAGAGTGTGTAGGCTGGGCTGAGGGACACCCCTCTCCAGTGCACGGATTTTGTGCACCAGGTCTCTAGTTGTATTTATAAAGAACAGCCCTGCTATATAAAAAGACAGAATTTAAGTGATATGTCTGTGTCTGTGATAAATAATACCAAAGAGAGCACCTTTAAAAATATATTTATTGAATTTGTTTCAGAAACTGCATTTATACTCCTAATAAGTTATCGTGCTACAGAAAATATATATACTAAAAGATGCTCTGCAGCTTGCTAAAGCCGTAATAACTGGTTTAATTGCTCCAACACTGGGAGCCTAATGACAAAACCCAATGACTGCCGGCAACACAGCACAACAATCTTTTTAATCATATCTCAATTAGCTATAGAAGATTCTCATTTTAGGGCTCCCAGGAGTCTTATTGCTTGTCTTTTTCACTTGAGATAAACAAAATCCTGGTTCTATATTCATCTTCAATATGTGTTTGTTGCTGTGGTGGTGGTCTTAAAAGCTGCAGCTATTGATAGGGTTGTAGGCTGCAGACATACCTGCTGTAAACATGTTATCCTACAGCAGCACCATGGAATCATTCCTGTGCTGGGCAAGGGAGCTGGCCTCCCACCTGCCAGAGACCTGCAGGGACACCTGGGCGTTACCTAGAGAAAATGTAAGATAAGGGAGATAGAATTTTCAGCTTTTCTCCATCAGAGTTGGAAGACAGATATGCAGGATCTGGCTATGGTAAGGAAACATTTGAAGACTGATTTTTTTTGGCCTTATTTAGACTGGATAAAATGACTTGTGTATTCTTCGTTTAGTCCTTTGTTCACTTATTTATTCATCAATAATTTTTTAAAAATCAATTTTATTGATTTTTTACAGAGAGGAAGGGAAAGGGCTAGAGAGTT
The DNA here is from genome assembly GCF_963455305.1 of Plecotus auritus. Lineage (NCBI taxonomy): Eukaryota > Metazoa > Chordata > Mammalia > Chiroptera > Vespertilionidae > Plecotus > Plecotus auritus. The sequence continues at coordinate 47,578,770 of NC_137772.1, forward strand.
AGAAACATCAATGAGAGAGAAACATCAATCAGTTGCCTCTGCACACCCCCTACTGGGGATGTACCCACAACCAAGGTACATGTCCTTAACTGGAATCGAACCTGGGACCTTTCAGTCTGCAGGCCGACACTCTATCCACTGAGCCAAACCGGTTAGGGCTATTCACCAATAATTTATCATCTATAATGAGAAAGATGCTAGAGCTACAGAGATGAAAAATACGGCATCTTTGCATTCACACCCCAAGTCACTTTCTTTATTACTTGTACAGTTCATTTTCTCTCAGATACTTCAATTTTTAGAATTGATTGTCAAGATTGTTAAGAGGCAGACATGTTGATAAACATCAGAATGCCCTAACATGGCTTTCCTCACTTTATGTCTAGGCCTCCTTTATGTGAATATCCTATATTCATATACAGTCCATATACATATCTATAATCCATATTCATACCCATTTATAGTATATCTACCACTGGTACCCATATCTACATCTACAACTATGCCCCATACTTAAAACATACACCATATATTCATGATTGAAAAGTGTAATACTCTAGCAACTGTTCTGGTTATAGGCAACAAAGTTGATATAATTAATATTCTTAGAATAGATGCATAGCCTCTATATCATGTAAATAAAAAATAAATACTATGAATGAGATAGGACCACTGAGTCAATTTCCAGCAGTAAAAGAATGCTCCATGACAGTAGCTGTACTCTACCTAGGGCTAAGGACTTAGTAGGCTCTTCCAGAATCTCCCCTATACCCCATGGGCTGTGGTTAGCAGAGAGCTGATGATACTGCAAAAACTTTTAAGAGTGCCATGATGTGGTACAGCTGTGACATTTCTTATGGGCATAAAATTTGGATCCAGAAATAGTCATGAAAGCTAACTTACTCTTTCACCAGCCCTAGTTCTGAAGCTGATTATAGAGAAAATAGACCCCCCCACACTTTTTTTCCTCCCCCAATAAAATGTCACGCAGAGAACGGACATCACAAGAATCTTCAGCACACTTTCTACTTCACTATATCCTGTGCTCCCAAACAACACAGCACCGTGGGTGCAGAGTAACAGCAGAATGTACACTGGCTCTGCCCCCTCAGCCTTCATTGCGTCCTGACCTTTCAGGAAGGAATGTTGTCAACAGACTGTAATGGCCCTCTCAAGTTTTACCACAAATTACACACTCCAGCGAGGGGTGAGGTCCTGTTTTCTTTCTTGTGCAGGCCACCAGCATCTAGTAAGTCACTCCCAGGTCATCAACTTTTTGCCTAGAGAAAGGTCGCAGTTAGAGACTTTCAGGTTCCAAGGGTAACATTTGAAGGCTGACAAAATAAGAAACGGCTTCCCTCCCTTCCCAGCATCTCTATGCTTACTCCTCTCTCTCGTTGACTGTTCAACCTGGAAACGGGCTGCACAGTAGAATTAACTCAGTGTGCTCTAAGACTGTTGACAGCCTCAGACACAGAGGGAGCTTTCCCAAGCACACCAACCGGAGGAGCCATCAAATGTTTTCTTCAATGGGCTCTCAGGCGGGCAATGCCAGTTAGTTACAACACATGGCAACAGAGCAAAGGGAGGCCCTGGGTGAGGGCAGTGCCTGCTAACATCTCTGCTGGGAAAGCGCAGGGAGTAGCCTGAATCCATTCAGGGTCAAATACGCAACAAGGACATTTGTATAGTTTTGAGATGTTATGTTGAAAGAGGTAAAGCAAGGAAGAGTTTGTGTGTGATTTACTATTATTATGTTTCCATCCAGGTCCGTTTATAAGGCAGCTGAACATTCCTTAATATATCCAACTGTCTTGTTCATCCTAAGAGTGCTGGCCCTTGCACTTAGTGAGTACATGGTATAGGAGTTTGGGGATGAAAACCAAAGACAGCTAGCTCTGTCTTAAAGATGGCAAGGAAAACCATGCATCAAAATATGATTGTTTAAGTAAGGATGTTATTGATATATATCTTACATACAGAAGAGATCACATCCATGTCCAGGTAAGTGAACAGCATTCAGAGAAAGAGGTAGAACATTACTAGTATCACAAAAGCTTTTTTTCCCCCCCAATCATCAAGCCCCTAATAAGAGATTCCCTTTTCACTTTATGTGAATGAACTCATACAGAGCGGGTTCTTCAGTGTGCTTTCTATGGTCACCATCATGTTATGAGATGCATCAGCTTTCTTGAATGTAGCAATTGTTCAGGCATTCTAATTGGCCATCCTTGAAAAGTTGGGGGGAGGGAGGCCACTGGATGGCTCCCAAGGAACTAAAGCAAGTTTGGGGAGGGGAGGAAAGGGGGGAGAGGAGGGGATGTTGCTGATTTGCAGATCTCCATGTAAGTGACCTTAGAAGGGCTCAGGAATTTTCTTTGACATACCCTGAGGAAAGGAAAATAGGATTTTAGATTAGATTTTATAAACTTCTACGCTGTAATATGTGGACAAGGTCAACACATTTCAAAATTGTTTGGGTGAACTTTTTCCCATCTGGTTTGGGTTAGGGAGGTTATTGGCCTGGGAGTTTCAAACAAGGTGGAAACTCAAAGCCAATTTTATGGGTGTGAACTGAAACTGACAAAGAGCTATTTCAAACAGTCTGGTAGAAACTGGGGAGTACCTCCTAAAGGTCTGACACAAATGCACAGACATAAATATGTTGCTATACTCCATGCAAGAATCTGAGGGTTCAAACAGAGCCAGTAGGAAGAAAAATAAATAGCCCCATAAATGGGCATTGTTTTGTAAGAGAAAAGTTATGCAGATACATATATATATATATATATATATATATATATATATATATATGGAAAAGTATATGTAGATAATATATGGAAAAGGTCTTGATTTTGCTTCTGGGTGGATCCATTATCTTTTATGAAGTAAATGGTAGCCTGGAATATCTAAATATAAATAGGGCTAACTTCAGTTAAATATTCAGTGGGACAAAATGAAGAGTTCTAATTAATACAGGCTGAATTTTAATTTTTTTTCTATTGGCCCAAAATTTGCTGATTTGCTTGAATATCTAAATAGATGAAATGGAGTGGTTTTGTTTTTTAAAGTAAAAATTTCACCATTAATCAAGTTATTAAGTAGTGCATCCTTGGAAAACACTGAATTTTTTTTTATTTTTTTATTTTACTAATGTCTGATTTTAAAAATAATGATTTTTATAATCATTGATAATGTGCAAGTATGAGCTTGTGTTAAAATTGCATCCAGGTGAAGAGACCAATCCTCCCTAAGCATGGAAGCCCTTTAATGAATATTCCCCATGTATTTTCATTTCTCTAGGGTGAAATTTATTCATTCCCTTTCATTTCAATCTCCATAACTAGACATAGCAGGTTGGAAAGAGTCAAATAGCATTCCTGCATTTCTTTAATCTTCAACCCTCCAGTTCTGCTTATTGGAACAACCTGTAAGTCAAAAGGATTTTCATAATAAGTGGCTGGCTTATCACCTTGGTCTTTGAGAAATCTGTTTAATGTCTTACGAAAGTCAACTCAAAATTAACTAAGAGCATCATATCACAGATTACCTATTGTCTTTCTGACACTTAAAAGTCTAAAAAAAATAGTCTTTGGCTTCCCATCCAAGTATTTTAGGTGCAGTTGACCTCATTGCATATTATTAGACTATTTCTCAAAAGTTTATGAAATGTTCAAATTCAAATTCAACTCTCCAGGGTATGTTTATACTTTAGAGACAATTAAAAATGAGTATATTAGGTTTGTTCAAGAAAAATGTTACACAACACAGTTTTAAGGCTTAGTATTAAACTCTATGGATTATATCATTACTCAACAAATCTTATCTTTAAGTGAACAAAGGTCATTTTTTAATGTTAGGTTTCATGGACACACAGTCTTATTGTCTATAGAACCTTAAATCTATGAGTGCTATGTGAGCAAACTTTTTGCAGAAGGGGATAAAAACATTTTCATTTATACTAGTACAAACGTGACATCTTCAAGGGATGGATTTTCATCATGAGGCTATGAAATCAAGATGAATTGCACATTGGTGAATGATTGAACCTTTAAAGTGATACACCAAGAACACACAATTTTGTGTAAATAAATCCTGGTAAGTGATTCAAAATACAACATAATGTATCAGAGGAAAAATATATAGCAGGTGTTAGAAAAAAGATATGTTCAATCTTTATTTCTGAGATTATCTTTAAATCTGGTCATTAATCACTGGAAAACTATACACTAAATTAAAGTCAGCTGATAACAAAAATTGATGTCTTTGAGATCATAGCAGGAATATAATTTCTCCCCTATTGCATTGGGAATTTAATTTAGAAACTCCTCTTAAAAACAAAAGTATGAGATGAAAAATTCATTGTTCTTTTCTTCCTAAGATAGTATATCAAGTTAAATTATAAGGTATAAGTGACTGAAGAGTTTAGCCACATGATTTGACTACAACCGTTATCCACAGCAATGATCAACAAATAGCTGTTTCCAAGAGTGACAGTAAATTCAGAGTAACAAACTTATATACTTTAGTTTTGTTTAAAAAATGAACCAAAAAAGAAAAATACCATCCCCTCAAAGTAATATATCTTTAAACTGAAAGTGTATATCTGTCACAAATCAAAATTAACTATAAGCAACTGCTGTTCTAACTTGGACGAATTCAGTTGGGGAACCTGTAGCCTGCAGTCAATATGGCTATTGCCATTGGTAAAAGCTTCTTCAATTACATTATCATTTATTTATAGTGGAAAAACATCCACTAAAGAAACTAAGCATATCTATATACCATGAACTATCTTCCTTTAATTATTTATAATGATGGCTCTTGACCTAAAAATCACACAGTTTCACCCATAAGATTTAAAAACTAATATAAACCATTCAAACACATCAGTATCTCTCTCTCTCTCTCTCTCTCTCTCTCTCTCTCTCTCTCTCTCACACACACACACACACACACACACACACACACACTTAGGTTAAGCTGAGTTGCCAGGCAAAAGGGAGAGATCTTTTATTATTAGCACACTAGAGGCCGGGTGCATGAAATTAGTTCACAGGGGGGTGTATGTCTCTCAGCCCAGCCTGCACCCTCTCCAATTTGGGACCCCTCGAGGGATGTCCGACTGCCCATTTAGACCCGATCCAGGACTGCTGGCTCCCAACTGCTCGCCTGCCTGCCTTCCTGATTGCCCCTAACCGCTTCTGCCTGCCAGCCTGATCACCCCCTCACCACTCCCCTGACAGCCTGATTGATGTCTAACTACTCCCCTGCCAGCCTGTTTGCCCTAACTACCCTCCCTTGCAGGCCTGGTCACCCCCAAATGCCCTACCCTGCAGGTCTGGGTCCCGCCCAACTGCCCTTCCCTGCAGGCCTGGTCGCCCCCAACTTCCCTCCTCTGCTGGCCTGGTCACCCCTAACTGCCCCCCCCTGCAGGCTTGATCGCCCCCAACTGCCCTCCCTTGCAGGCCTGGTCCCTCCCAACTGCCCTCCCCTACTGGCCTGATCGCCTACAACTGCCCTCCCTTGTAGACCTGGTCCCTCCCCTGCTGGCCATCTTGTGATGGCCATCTTGTGTCCACATGGGAACAGGATCTTTAACCACATAGGGCAGTGGTTCTCAACCTTCCTAATGCCACGACCTTTAATACAGTTCCTCATGTTGTGGTGACCCCCAACCATAAAATTATTTTCGTTGCTACTTCATAACTGTAATTTTGCTACTGTTATGAATTGTAATGTAAATATCTTTGTTTTCCGATGGTCTTAGGCTCTACAGCAGTGGTTCTCAACCTGTGTGTCACAACCCACAGGTTAAGAACTGCTAGCAGGGTCACCTATGACCACTGGAAAACACGGATATTTACATTACGATTCATTAATAGTAGCAAAATTACAGTTATGAAGTAGCAACGAAAATAATTTTGTGGTTGGTGGTCACCACAACATGAGGGACTGTATTAAAGGGTCGCGGCATTAGGAAGGTTGAGAACCACTGACATAGGGGCAGCCATCTTGTGTGTTGGAGTGATGGTCGATTTGCATATTACTATTTTATTAGATAGGATAATACTGAATTTCTAGAATTTTTATTGCTTATATAATTGTTCTTACTAATTTTGTTTTTTTTCTTCTCTTGTCCTAGATTCCATGGCTACAACCACTATCCTCTCCATGAATAGTAGAAAAAAGGTGAAGTCTGCTTAAAAAAAAGCTGAAAAATAAAACCTTATATAAAAATATAAAAAGTCTTTGGTTGACTATAGCAGGTCCTCAAATAACATTATTCCATTCAACTTTATTTTGTTATAATGTTTTTAGATGTCATAGGAACTTATCTGTTTATATCAATTAACCTGTTAATTTGATTTTGATACACATCATTTCACTTGAAGTTGCAGGACCTATCAAGGTTGTTAAATGAGGATTTACTTTGCTATATGTAGATGGTATGTAGAAGTCGATATGGAAGTGTATTAGTTATCTCTTGCTGCATAACAAGTAACACCCAATCATACAGGCTTAGAATAACAACATTTATTATGTAATCTTTTCTGTAGGTTAAAAATCCCAATGTGGGATTAGTTAATACTAAACCTTCTGGTTCTGGATCTCTTAGGCTGCAGTCATCTGAAGGCTAAAGTGGGAAGATTCCACTTCCTAGCTCACTTACTTGCAGTCTATTTGACTAATGTTTCTGTTCCTCACAATCTGGTGGCAGGAGCCCTCCCCCTGTTCCCTGTCATATGTCCCAGGAGTTCTGGATGTTCAGGGGGAAGGCCTGGCTATTTGCAAATCATGTTATCATTTCATCATCAGTAAAGCAGGTATATCAGCTCTACCTACACAAAGGACTAGTTAGGCCAAAGATTTAAGTTATTTTAAAATGTAAAGTACCCCTAAATGAAGCATGCAATTCACAAATATTATTGACATTGAACTAAATGTTGTCATATATAAATGTATGTTTTGGGTTGAATTATATGTTCCAAAAAAGATTTGTTGAAGTCCTAACCCCAAGTACCTGTGAATGTGACTTTATTTTGGAAATAAGCTCTTTGTAGATGTAATGAAATTAAGAGGGAGGGTTGTTATGCCAATATGACTAGTGTCCTCATAAGAAGAGGAAAAGAGACACATGGTAAAAGGATCGTGTGATTGATACCATTGTAACGAACCCAGTTATTAATAACTGGAAAGGAGCAAAGGGAAGGCCAAATAGTATAGGCATGCCATTTGTGAGGCTTTGCCAGGAAGCTGAAATTTATCTCTCCCCAGGGTTCCACCAGCCCATTCACTGCAGATTGATGGGGGAAGGGATTGGATGGGGAAGAACAGACACATGCCTAGTAAAGTCTGGGTGACATAAGGAAGGTACTTGTCTGTCAGTAACACCTGAGAACAGGTCATTGGCTAGAGTAGGCATGGCCACTGCAAGTGTGGGAAGTTAGGATACTTAATCTTCTTAACAAAGAGTTAATTTTCTAGCCTCTCTTGCTTGCTTGTACTTGACTCCTGGCTTTCCGGGCTCTCAAGCATTTGTCTATAGCCATGGGACCCCACACATGATGGACTAATGGGCTAAAACTAGCCTGATGGTACACCAGACCCAGCTCCACCATAAAACAGAAACTCTGGACATTGGCTTTGCTTCTAGCCCCAGTTGCACATTTTCCAGGACTGAATTAAGGGAAATAGGACTTTTGAAGCCAAGGGATATAATTCCATGCAGATAAAGTTTTTCACCACATCTAATCCTCCTGTAGAGGCCTCCAGAAATTCTAATAACAGCAGTAGCCCAAGAACCCCACTCCCACTAGCAAAGAAGAAAGGCAATCCACACATTTCTCCAATAACGTAAAGATGGAGGCAGATTCTCTCGTAGACCCTTCAGAGGGAGCACCACTATGTGATACTTCGATTTCAGATTTCCAACTTCCAGAAATTTGAAAGAATAAAGTTCTGTTGTCTTAAGCAGCCTAGTTTGTGGTACTTAGCTGTGCCAGCCCTAGGGAATGAATACCATGTATATGTCAGAAAGTAAAAGCAATGATTTTTCTTGTCTTTGTTTAATATTTTCAATAAAAATCTTTGTACCAGCTTCATGATAAGTATTTAATAACAGGTAATAAAATAGATTTATTGATATGAGAAAAAAGATGTGGATACCAGTAATACTTGGACTCAGGCTAAAATGCATCAGTTTTTTCCCTGTAAATAAAAAACAAAATTTAAGTAATGAAATCAAGTAAAATATGGAGTTATCTGTCATATTACTCTTGTTTGGGTCTGTGGTTGGTTTTGTTAAAAATGCCTCAATAATTATTTGGTTGCTTAAATAAACACTAGATAATGGAAAATAATGTTGTATATAAAGGCTGAATTATAAATATATACAATAGGAAAATGTATAGAAAGACAGATATTCAAAAATAAGTATTGAACTGTTAAAAACAGTTATACTTGAAGGATAGGCCAATAGTAATATTTTCCCCTAATCTTTGAACTTTTGTTTTTGAGTATTTTTTTATTTTTATTTTTTTGTTTGTCAAAGACTATATTTATTTTGTTTGTTTGTTTTTGTTTTACAATATACAACATAAAGCTATTACCAGATTTTTTTGTTTTTGAGTATTTATTATTTCTATTAGGAAGCAATAAAATAATTGCTATTTGTTAAGTTATTTGTTATTTGAATGTAGCTAATTTGGTCACTTTAGTAATCTGCTCTATATGCTACAAATTCCAGGACAATGAATAATGAATAAGACTTAGAGAATAATTTTAAATATTAAAAATCTTAAAAACTTTATTTAAAATCTATTACATGAATAGATTCACTATTTTACTACTTTTCTTTTCCTCCCTTTCAATGGGTGTTTTTGGCCATGCGGGCAAAAATAATTAATAATAATAAGTAGCAAATGATCACCTTGCCATGATTAATATTATTGGTCCCCTGGGAACACATACTTACATGTATCCTATTAGGTTACTTAAGGCTGATTATCTCTAGATAGAGCCAAAACTGAAAGACTTAGGGATGATTTAAAAACCAAAATAGCAGTAAATAAAAATTGTATTTTATAACATTTTTGTGCTTAGAAAAGTAAACAGGTGTGTTTTCTTGCAACAGAGCTGCCTTAGTAAACACATGAGCAGAATTTCATCAAAATACTTCCAGCTGTGTTAGGACCATCTGTTCATCCTTTTTAGTTTTAATTAGTGCTAGAGACTTCCTTTATTTCATTAATTCATCTGCAAATTCTTATTTGCATTTTGCCCTCTTTATGGATAAAGAAGGAGAAGGTCTGAACAAACTAGAAATTCTAAGTCATTCTTTTTCTAGTTTTACTTTAATCAGATGTCCTAAAAGTAAATGAAATTGCTGCTTTTAATAATAATAGCAATTTTCCATCAACTGCACTAATGCAGCATCGTGTCATAAAAGCAATTCCAGACATCATTCAACATATGTTTACCAGATGATGAAATTTTTAACCACAGATATTTGTTCCACAGTGGCTTCCCCCTGTTCTTTTTAAAAACCCAATGGTAAGGGTTGTCCACTATAAAGTCATTTTTTAAATATTATAATTGCATCCGAGGTCTTTCAGACATGTTTTATTTTCACACTTACATAATCAGAACTCAAAATAAAATATTAGAATTTGTTTTAATAAAGCAAGTAAATATACTTTCAGCGTGAAGGTAAACTTGACCTTTCACTTCTAGATTAACTATGGTACTCAGGTTCAACTGTCCTCATTTGAAGAGTTGTTTTCCCTGAACTTATGCATTTCCCTTCCCTTTTACCTAACTTTGTATTTATCTACAACAGTGCTTCTCATTTTAATGTACTTATGGGTCACCTGGGAATCTTCATGAATGATGGTTCTGAATCTATAGGACTAAAGGGGCCTTGAGCGTCTGCATTTGTAATGTATCCCAGCAAGGCTGTAGCATAGGTATTACTGGTAGAATAAAACATAAACACCTGTAACTGCATGAAGTTTGTATTAAGGAGTGTTAAATTAAACAGCTCATTGTATCTAAAAATTGGCACTTTCTGTCGTTAAATATAAAACTGGTAGTTATTCTTAATCAATTCCAGAAGACCTCTCCTTTCCTAGTAATCAGATAAAAATCATAACACATACACTGAATAAAAAAAGTGTAATAAGAATTCTTCATGGAACACATGCAACAAAGTTGTTTTTAACTCTCGTGCTAAAATAACAAAGAAAGGAACAAAGTCACATGGATATACTTTCTTTTCCATATCAGTGTATGTGTGCCTGTTAATCTCTCCTTTTTTGTTGCTGAAATTATTATTTATGTTTCCTGTCTTTAATCTTGATTAGTCTTGCCAGTCATTTGTCTATTTTATTGTCACTTTAAAGGAACCAGATCTCGCTTTATTATCAAGTCCACTTTTACTATTTTCTAGTCATTAAGTTCTGCTTTTATCTTTACTTACTTTCTTCCACTTAATATTTATTTAATTTTGTCCTAGTTTCTAGAGTTGACTACTTAATGTATTTACTTTTAGTCCTTAGTATTTTCTACTAATTGCATGTATTGTGATGTTTAAAATCTTAATTGTGAATTCCCTATTTTTGATGAAGTTCTTATATTTCCATTTTATTAAATGTTACAATTTCTGTTTTGAATTGCTCTTTAATAAAACACTTGGATACATGTCTTACAGTATATTACTAAGAGATTTGTTCTACAGAGATGATAGATAGAAACATACATGCATCTATACATATTCATTGGCTAATTTTTTTAAATGAATACACAGTTTTATTGCATTACTAGAGGCTGAGTGCATGAAATTTGTGAAAGGGAAGGGGGCTTTTTTATCAACTGCACTAATGCATCAATTGCATCCGAGGGCTTTCAGACATGTTTTATGTTCACACTTACATAACCAGAAATCAAGATAAAATATTAGAATTTGTTTCAATAAAGCAAGTAAATATACTTTCAGTGTGAAGGTAAACTTGACCTTTCATGTGTTGCCATTTGAATGCCATGATTAATATTATTGGCCCCCTGGGAACACATACTTACATGTATCCTATTCCGTTACTTAAGGCTGATTATCTCTAGATAGAGCCAAAACTGAGACTCAGCCCGACCTGCACCCTCTCCAATCTGGGAGCCCTCGGGGGATGTCCAACTGCTAGTTTCAGGCCTAAACTGGCAGTTGGACATCCCTCTTACAATCCAAGACCTCTGACTCCTAACTGCTCACCTGCCTGCCTGCCCTAACCACTCTGCCTGCCTGCCTGATCCCCCTAACTGCCCTCCCCTGACAGCCTGGTCACCCCTAACTGCCCTCGCCTGTGGACTTGGTCACCCTATTAAATTTTTAAAAATCTTATCCCCTTCACACACAATTGTAATTGACTTCCTTATTGGCTTCTCCCTCTCACACAATTTTTCTCTCTCCTTTATGTAACACTTTATCCTACTGACTCATCATTTATAAACTTTTCTTTCCTCCTTATTTCCTACTTCTGTTCCATCATCCTTCTTCCCATCTTTCTCCTACCCTCCCTCCCTCCCTACATTCCTTCCTTCCTTTATCTTTACCCCTATCTTCCAGCCCCTTTTCCTTCCTTCCCACCTTAATTTTTTTCTTCACTTCCTCCCTCAGACCTGTTTTGCTCCCTCCCCCATTTCTTCCTTCTTCCCATTCTCCTTTTAAGCTCTACCAGCTCCTTTAAAACTTTTCTTCCCTCCCTCTTTCTCTCTCATCCTACCTTTCCCTACCATTCTTCTCTACTACTTCCAGTGATTTAATATTATCTATCTACCTACCTAATTATTCACTATCATTTATCTTTTTTCTTTTCTGACTCCTACTTTTAAATCTGTCCCCAGTAGACAACTATACTTGATTTTCATTACAGCTCCTACAGTTCACTCATACATCCTCTTTCCTTCTTTAACTCCGCTCTCTACTGACTCCTTTATAAAGTTCTGCCCTCCTTCCCTCCCTTCTTAAAGCTTCCATTTGGGGGGTGGGGTGGGTGTTAACCCCCAGTTGAGGGCTTAGCCGGGCCAGGTATTCACCGCTCCCCCTTCCCCGGCCTCCTTGCTGCCATCCTGCTCCCATTCCCTTCCCGGGACACCCGGCCCAGTGAGGGCGGCCCTGGCACTGCTGCTGCTGCCACAAAGCAGGAGCACCTCCGCCCAGAAGGCCTCAGAGTGTCCACCCCTCCGTCCCGGATCCATGGGCGCCTCCGGGCCGGGACACAGCCTGCTGATCCGGTCGTGACGCTGTAACGGATAATTGACTTATTTCTCTATTATTAGTATAGATGGCCAATTAATGCATTGTGTATGTTGATACTTATAAGAATTTTTTAACAAAATCTTTGTAACTTAGTATACAGCATTTTTTAAAAAAAGCTTGGATGGAAAGCTTATTTTTTTTTTCTCAGCAAATATAAACTGAGAAGGCATAATTGGAATAGAAAGACAAAGCAGAACAGAATATATTAGAAACGCTGGACAAAAACTACCCTAAAGGTAGGATACCAAACAAATAGTGTGCATAGGTGATTTTTTATCAACTTTCAAGGAGCAAATTTTCCCCTTATTCAAGATGTCCACATAAAAAAGGTAGGCAAACATGATAGGAAAAAGCATCATTAGATCAAATTACTATCACTTAATAAATGAGGTACTCACAGCCAAAATAAAATATTGATATGCAAAGTAATATTAAAGAAATAATAGTTATGATCATATAGAGTTATTTCAGGAATACAAATATCATTTAACCTTAATAATTTTATAAGTGAATTTCACATTAGAATATTCAAGTAGAAATAACATATAGTTATCTGAATAGACGTGTAAAATAGGTATTTGATAAAAATCCAAAAACTATTGAGCAAAATGCTTACTAAGGTGGGAATGCCAAGAAATTTATTAAACATGATTAAGAGTAGCTATTAGAACTCCAAAAAAATAATATAGCAGTGGTTTAAAAATAAAGCATTCCATTAACATCAGAATAAATAATTAAGAGGGACACTGTTACCATTATTATTCAATATTATTCTAGACAATTCAGTCAATAAAATTAGGAAGAAATAAGAAATAAAATTCAAATGTTAGAAAGGAAGATTTAATTCATCATTAATTGTAGATAATACAACTGTCTTCCTTGAGTATCCAAGAGAATCAGCTAAAAGGTCTTTAGAACTAAAATTCTAAGAAGTAATTTGGTGTATCATGGAAGTATTTAAAATCAATAGCCTTCTAAATATCAACAATAACCACTTATAAATTGCTACAGTAAAGTATCTCAGAGAAGCACAAAAGTGGAAAACACATAAATGAAAATTAGCAACTAGTATGCAATCCATATATGAGTAAATTATCCTGAGGTCACAAGTATCAACATGAGAAATCTAAGATACATGCCATGTTCCTGGTTGAGAAAACACAAAACAATGTGTCATCTTTTTTCCTGTGCTCACCCCTCGGGAAAGCAGCGCCTGGCACACAAGCAGGCATGCATGGATTTTGCTTGAGAAGTAATACCAGGGAGCCAGAGGGAGGGAGGTAGCATGCATCAGTACACAGGATACACCAGAATGAGTTGTGTTCTTCAGTCAACACAGTGGGTGGTTCAGATTTGATTTCACCGTGACCCTTTGAGGGACTATGTGTAATGTGCTTAAGAATAGTCTGACAGAGCGACACAAAAAGAGAGCATTTTTTTTCACCAATTCCCCTAATAAGAGTTACCCTTATTAAGCAAAGTTAATTCCTTCAGATTTCCAGGCTATGCATGGATGAGTACAGGGGAGAATCCCTGCTGGTGTCCCATGGTGGTGTCTGAGATGCCTTGGAGCAGAAAATTAGAGAGAAAGAAGTATAGCCAAGGAAAGCTGTATCTTAGTCTGCCTTCATCTAGTTGCTGGGATAAAAGGTGGGTTAGGAGGAGATGAGGCAGAGCTTAAAATGTCCAACATAGGGTACCTGGAAATTCATGAGTAAAAAAAAAATGGATGGTAAGACACATGCTTGATTTCACTCCTACAACACTGTCATTCTAGACCTCTGCAAGTACATTTATGTAAACCAAAGTTTATAATATTCCTGAAAATGTCATATAAGAAGCTCAAGATCAACCATGCTGTACACCTAAAACTAATATAATATTGAATGTCAACTGTAATTGAAATTAAAAATAAATAATAAAAACAACAGGAAGCTCAACAGGCTTTCACAGTATTGACAGCAAAAAGAAAGAAACTCAAGGTCAATTCTATCCTATACAGGACCTTAAAAACAGTTTCATCTCTCTCCCCAGATGTACCACTTTGTCACCTTTGGTTATAAGGCTTTATTCCCTATCTTTAGCTTATTATTTATAACTAGAGGCCTGGTGCATGAAATTCATGCACGGTGCGGGAGGGGGGGAGATCCCCTCAGCCCATCCTTCACCCTCTCCAATCTGGGACCCCCTGGGGGATGTCCAACTGCCACAGGGATCGGGCCTAAACTGACAGTCGGACATCCCTCTCACAATCCGGGACCGCTGGCTCCTAACTGCTCACCTGCCTGCTTGTCTGATCACCCCTAACTGCCCCCCCCCTGCCCTGGTGGCCTGGTCACCCCCAATTGCCCCCCTGCTGGCCTGGTCACCCCTAACTGCACCCCCAATGGCCTGGTCACCCCTCACTGCGCCCCCCCCCTGCCGGCCTGGTCGCCCCATGCAGCCTGCTGCTCAGTCATTTGGTCGTCCCTCACTAACTCCCCTGCCGGCCTTGTCACCCCATGTAGCCTGTTTGGTCATCCATTTAGTTGTTTTGGTTGCGATGGTCTCTTAGGCTTTTATATATAGAGATTTCCAAGTCATCTTGATGTAGCTGCATTCCATTCATATATAATGGATTCAAGCACATTATTGTTTTCAGGTAATTGCAATAACTTAAAGACAGAAAATAACAAAAAAGGTGAAAAAGTTATAAACAGAAATGTTTGTAGTTTTCTGTATGTAATTTATCTTTAATATTGAAGTATATTATTTTTCTTAAAGTACAATTAA
The DNA here is from genome assembly GCF_963455305.1 of Plecotus auritus. Taxonomy (NCBI): domain Eukaryota; kingdom Metazoa; phylum Chordata; class Mammalia; order Chiroptera; family Vespertilionidae; genus Plecotus; species Plecotus auritus. The sequence goes on from NC_137772.1 coordinate 47,593,852, forward strand.
TTACAATTTATAACTTGCTAACATTCAAGAGTACTTGAGTTATTCATACTAAGCATGTTTGCAACATTTTAGGAGGAAAAGTTACTTTAAATTTCAAAGGTAGAGACTATGATTTAATAAAATTTTGCAATTCAAACTCTTTAGAAATTTCTACACAGTAAGAAACTCCTCATGTTAATCCAATATTTTCCTTGGGAAACTTTACATATGGAATTAACTTGTACAGGCAAAATATTAAAGAATAATCAATATTTAAGAAAAAATCTGATAAAATAATTTAGAATGCACACTTATTGGAGCCAATTGACAGGGATTCCTAACTGATAAGGGAGCTCTCTTGTAACAAATACCCATTTGTTTTTCCCTTCTGCACACACCAGTACTGGTTTCTGTAACAAACAGAAAGGTCATATTTCCCTAATTCACTCGAAAAGGTGTGATGTCTTGGAAAGCTTGATTACTTACAGGTTTGGTAAGATAAATTTTCATAAATGACAGGACCAAATTTTCCAACCCTGTGTTCTCTATCATGACACTCTTGGATTATATAAAGTTCTCCTGAGATGCTATCATTTAAATAACAAATATATGTTCAATCTTTAATAGTAACTTTCTGTTGTTTTCACTAATATATTAGAGATGCATTAATTTTTATTCAAGAGCATTAAAATAAATTTTGTCTTTACACAGATCAATTTTAATTACTTCAATTTTGTTCATATAATTCAAAATATGAATTCAAGATAAGACGCCCCTTCACAAAAATAATGCCCCTTTTTATTTTCCCACAATATTCTGTTATTGAGCATAAGTCTTTCCACTGAAAAATAAATTGAAAACATTTATACCCAATGGTAATTTACAAGCAAGGGGAAACAAGCTATGTAAAGTCTGTGTAATTGATAGACTTTATTTATATAGCCTTTCTGAGAATGATTTCAATTACATTTGTTCATAGTCCTGGACTTTTATTTTTAATATCTGCAGTTAATAATTTGAAAAATATGCTAGCACCTCGCCATGGAAATCTGGTTTTTAACCCACTAAATATAAGTTATTTATATCTCTTCTCTGCTAAATAGGTAAAATGACTTACATTCAAAGTAGGCCTGACACAGGACAGCACTTCAGTGACACCTTTGACCTTCAACACTTCACGGTCGCCTGAACCCAAAATCACAGTTTGAAAATACACAGTGTATTTGTTCCAATAAGGACAAAACACCTAAGAAACTAAGTTTGTTCCTGAATTTCCTGTTTTGGGTTTGGGACAAATTATGCTCAGCTGCACAAACAAAGTAATTGGCAACAGAATTCCAGGAGAAAGAGGAATGTTTCCAGAATTATGAAAACCTCTTGAGAGGGAAATGTCTGAGAGCGCAGAAGAAGTATATATTCAACAGGCAAGGAGTTTAAGGAACTACAATATAAAAATGTCGTTTCCTAAGAATAATGGTATCTAATTCTACTTCAAAATCAAGAAAATATGAAAAGTTATTACCAAGAGGGTGTTAACCAGATGTTCTCAATCTCTACATGGAAGGATGTCTGTAAGTTAGATAGAAGTCAGAACAGCCACACACGGAAAGCTATTAAGTCTTAGAAAGGTTAAGAAGTGAGGATGGGAACAGTATTTTAAAGATTAATTAAACTTCATCTAGCCAAGAAACTTTAGGCTGGAGGAAAAGTAGGCTAAATTGATTATATACTGTATATCTCCCCTTCCTTCCCTTCTTCCTATAGAACGTGCACTTTAGTACTATGTGATAAGCTCAACGTAGCAAAGGGAATGATTCTCTAGATTATAAAATAAACTTTCCTACTTAATCTATGTATCTGACTTGAGTCTACCAGGTCAACAAATGGGCATGATATCCCTCTACACATTGTACATGATGATTTACTTTGGAGTCAGGAAATTGTGAACTCAAACAGGTCTTGTCTGTTACAACTGTGTGGCTCAGGAATATTACTAAATCCTGAAGTTGTATTCTGGGAGTTAATAGCACAAATGTCAGTAATGATCCCAGCAAAATGCCTGCAGGGATGAAATCTACCACTGGTTTGCAAGTTGGTTTCCTCTAGTGGGCTGGATTCCATGAGGCAACAGCATCTTTCACTGAAGTGTCAAGCCTAGAGGACTGGCACACATACATACACATTAATCTCATGTGAAATATTTGGCATTGTTATAAAGACATTAGTAAAACTGAATGCCATTGAGTGTCTGCCAAAAGTGCTTATGAAAATTAGAATTGGAGGAAAGAAATTCATATGCACACAGCTAATCAGACAGTTATAAAGAGGAATAATTTAATACCACTTTATTACAAAATTTTCAATAAGTGAATATCAGAGGATAACAAAAAAACCTCAAATGCCGATGAAATGTCCAGAGATATTGCTGATAGAATTCTCTAAATGGTAATGCCAGAAAATTTAATAAACTGAGCACAATGTCATTTGAGACCTTTGGAGTATTTGCTATCTTTCCTTTGGGGCTGAAGTAAAGCAAATGTGATTGTCATTTAGCAGATAATTGCCAGAGACGGGCTTTAAAATAGGCCAGTTATTCGCCTGTTAAGTGTAAGTCCTGAAACCATAAAAATCCTAGAAGAAAACAGGCAGTAAAACCTCAGAAATTTCTCATAGCAATATTTTTGCTGATTTATCACCTCCAGCAAAAGAACCAAAGGTAAAAAAAAAAAAAAATAAACAAAATGGGACTGCATCAAACTAAAAAGCTTCTGCACAGCAAAAGAAATCATCAAGAAAATTAAAAGGGAACCCACTGAATGGGAAAACATATTTGCAAATGATACATCTAATAAAGTGTTAATTTCCAAAATATATAAAGAACTTATACAACTCAACACCAGGAAAATGTATATGTACATAGACAGACAAATAGATAGATAGATAGATAGATAGATAGATAGATGATAGATAGATGATAGATAGATGCCTAATACGCAAATTGTCCCTGCGGGAGTTCTACTGGGAGACTGATCACTTGCTATGATGTGAGCTGACCACCAGGGGGTGGCGCAGAACAAAGGAAGGCCCCAGCCTGCAGCTGGCAGCCAGGGAAGGGAGGGCCTGGCTGGCCTTGATCACTGGCCAGGCCTGGGGACCCTACCCATGCAAGAATTTCATGCACAGACCACTAGTGTATATATGCAGTAAATTGAAATTTTAGAAGAAAACTCAAACAGAACAAAACAAAAAATAAGAAATGCTTATGCCTATTTAGTACTGTATTTAAAGTAGAACATTTTATGCTCACAAAGAAAAGCACCTATACACATTTTATCTAATTAAGGGGAAACTTGTACATAATTAAAGAGTTGTTCATTAAATGAGCTTAGGGTGGTTTCACCCATCCACTCAAAATAATTATGCTGTTTTCTGCTAAATGTGATAAAAGTATTGCTTGATGCTTGTTTTTCAAAATGATTTATTAGTAATATTTCTGACATTAAAATATGCCAGCTAATACCAAAATTAACAGAAATTGGACCTTAGCCATAGCACATACCTCATCCAAAAAAGCTCTGCTTCCTTCTTTGTATGCCACATATTATTTCCTTTTGATGACTCAGTTATGTCTACAGACCTCTAATTGTCTTTTTAGAGTTATTCAAACCTGCAAGAGAGGGGCTGCCAAAACGTGTTGGAAAAACACACCTAGAATATGGACCTCTCTACACCAGATAATCTAAAATAAAAAGAATAATACTGAATAAGATATAATCTATGAATGTATGACTTTTATATATTAAAGAATGGAAGAAGAACTAAAAATAATAGGAAGGTATCTACTATAAGATAATGGATGTCCTTCCTTAATTAGTGTAGGTATTTCAACCTCAGGCAAAATCCCTATTACATAGAATGATCCTCTCCTGGTTTAGGAACAGTGGGATTTACAACCCGGAGATTGTCTGGCCGTGGGCAGGTCTGTCTATTTTGTTTCTCAGGGAGCAGAAACATCATTTTAGATTTATCACCACTACAGATGTTCACAACCAGGAGATACTTCTTGAAACACAACCCAAGCTACATGGGCTCTGTGGCTAAGTCCTTAACACCCAACAATGCATTTGAAAATAAACATTATCAGCTCATTCTAACTATGAAAACAATGGATGTTTAGTTTTAAAAACTGAAAAAAAATACAGGTAAGCATAAAGAAGGAAAAAAAATATTTGTAAGCCTATCACAAGAGACTAATGTTGAGAAGATAAAAGTAAAAGTGTGTGGGTTTTTTGTTGTTGTTGTTGTTGTTGTTATTTATAGCTTCTGACTACATCTCCATTGCTCTCCATACCCACCTACTACTTCACTAGAGAATGCAATAAAGGGCACCAGATGAGTGCAATTTGTCTCCTCTCTGGGTAGTCTCAGGAAGGTTCTCAAGGACTGTCATTTACACTAATCCCTGCCAATCTGAATGCTAATTAATTTGTTACCACATTTGTCTTTCTAGATTGTAGGCTCCTTAAAATAAAATTCTGCATTTTTTAAATTTAAAGATATGAAGGTCTAATAGTGACGAGCAAATATTATGTTGTTGAATGAATGAAAAATTAAATGTGTACCACTTGAAAGTCAAGTCTTATTTTTTCTCCACAAGCCTATTTATTTCCTATGTGACATTTGCAGATAATAAAATTCTAAAAGTTTCAATTAAAGCTAAGGCCTTATCTGAGCAAATCAGCTTTCAATGGCAGTGATGAACTGAACCAAAGGAGAATTTGTCAAGATCTCTACCTAATTCTATTTTTTAACAAATTAAAAAATATATATTTTGTTTAAGCTATAAATAATTACTAATCAGTTAATATGGCAATGAAAAGCTGTATGAAAATTGTAAACACTAGGTACAATTATATAAGTTCTTTCATCCAATATGATTAGATATGAACAGGTTAATTAAGTGAAAAATTTGGATAACTCTGGCAAATTAAAAAATGTTTGAAAATTAATTATCTATTAATTTTTAAAGAAGAAGCCTTTTAAAAATTTTGAGAGTAGATAATGAAAAATTACAGTTTTAATAGTCTTTCTTCTATGATTCACATCAATTATACATTGTCTATAATTTTAATTTCAATTATTTTAAGATGAAACAAACTTAAAGACAACTGAGAAGGAATTCATATGCAAAATCTTTGTACAATTTTTATTATTTATTGTCAAACTTTTTTAGCTAACAGGATCAAATTCTAATTTTCTAGAGAAGAGAAAGTTGTTGATTTTTTTTTGTTTTGTTTTTGTCAATTAGACTTTCTTGACTCTTCCCAAAGCAATCAGCTTAGTTATCATGAAAACAACAGCTATCTTTATGCATTCAGTTTATTGATTTACATAATGTTTCATTAAATTACATAATTATAAAACAACTACAACTAGCATAAAATCGTTTAGGAATAAAAACAACTGATTCTGAATAAACATTCAAAGAAATAATGGGGCTTTGGGGCATTCAAAAGAGTAGCCTGGTATTGGCAGGCATTCAGCACTCCACTGCCATTGGTGAGGAAGATCTGCAGAGGGAGTTGGCAGAGTCAATTACATGTAGATGGGTTAGAAGAGGCTGTGCTGAAAATCTCACCTTCAATATGCATTACTATCTGAATCACTGCTAATTTCAATCCTGGACCATCTAGCTCTCAAAATGCTCACAGCTGCCCTCTCCTCTCCTGCTAGCAGCCTTGAATGTAGTCCAGTGCCTTTCCAAATTTTCTCCCCAATCTGTCACAAACTAATATTATATTTGTAAAACACAATAAAAATACAATGGGAAAAAAAGACATAAAATACAAGGTCATTTTAAATTATTAGTTTAACAGACATAAAACTACTGTCAAACTTTTATAAAAGTTTCTAAACATTTCCTCTCAATTTCTGTTCTTATCTCCTCCTGCATCAGGAGCAGTCCTGTTCTGTGGGGAATAGTATTGAGTTTGCAGACTACACTTTGAGTAACACTTATCTACACCAAGCCTTCAAATAGGCTAAATTGGTATTCTGTACAATCACATTTATTTGGGCAACATGACCTTGAATACAATTGAAGAGTGGACATAGAAAAATAGACAATGCCTTGAAAGAACACTAAAGGTATTCTTGCTCTAATCATTTAACATGCTATTTCAGTTCATTACAAAGTGAGTGAACTTCCTCAGCTAGCTTTTGTTTTGTATTGTGGCTCAAAAAAGAAGCCATGCAGAACAAATCCTGTCCTTAATTTTGGGTTTATTTTCCATAGCTGGTTCAAATGTACACATAAAGATATACCAGAATCCTGAAAAAAATCTCGATACTTCCATATGTGCGTCCTTTAAAAGGGGAAAAAAAGAACTGATTTTAACTTAATCAAGATGGGCACCAAAGAGAATTTGTAACATAAAAAACAATAAATATGGGCAATGTTGGGCTCAAGCTCAAACAAGCCAGGAATAACTCCTTTTGTAAACTACACCAAAACCAGAAATTCCCTAAATAATTGGCTAATTAAGTATTGCTTGGTTGACCACTCATAGATAGTTTAGTGTAATGTTTAAACTGTGTTCTATCATCATTACAAAGACAGCTATTATGCCAAGATAAGGCCTGGATACTTTTGTTCTGAATTAAATAAAATCCTATAATCATGGTTATAAAAACATCTGTTTGACATTAAGCAGTTGGCTGCTAAAAATGGAGATTTTCTTTTCATCTGTTCTATAAAATCATAGACCCTGGGATAAGGCTTCAAAATACCACCCTACACTACCAAGCAGATATTTGTAAAAGTGCTGTATGTAGCATTTCCTATGTTTCCCCTGGTCATAAGTTTAGTCATCTTTCCAATTTTTGATTTGTCATTAAAAGAAGACAAAACTAAACAAAATATTTTTATTAAATTCATCTGTATTTGCAGAATGAATTTCAACCATTATAATATATAGCGTTTACTATAATAACCAGCTCTCCTATTTGGTTTGTGTTTATTCATTAAAATGTGTTTATGCAGAAAAGCCCCTGGTGTGAGTATATTTTATAAGCTCTCCTTATAAGTCAAATTCTCAAGGTCCTTAATCATTGCTTATTATTTGTAAAATTCTTAAAATATTCCCTTTTTGGTGTGTAATTTCTAATATTTGCGTTTGTTTCTCTAATCAGTCTATGTGCAAATAGTTTTATATTTGATCTCTGCATAAACCCTTAACTTAAAGTCTCAAAAAACACCAAACACATCAAATAGCATTATTTCAAATGTTATAATTCCTCAAACATAGATTAGTTTGCTAATGAACATTTTGTCCCACATAGTCTTGCCCTGGTTAGTCACAGAGTAGCCACAGGTACTTGAAGTCTCTTGATGATACCTTCAGTTTGAGGAAACATTGGTGGAAGCATTAAATGCTTCATACAAAGGTTTTTGAATTATTCATTGAACTCTGGGTTTCATAAAATAGTGATAAACTGGTAATACACATGCAAAAGTGACAAGATTACAAGGACAATGTAAGGTCAACCCCATGAGCTCTGAGTCTTCCCAAAGAATACATCACCACCAAGGAATGTATCAATTCTGTATTTCAAAAAGGAAAACAACCAGTCAGTCTTTGTCTGATTTAAAAAAGTTAGACAGGAGCAGGAAGAATCACTCAGGCCACTTTTTAGGCACACCAGGAGGATTCTGCATGTCTTGATGTCAGATTGCTCATTTTTAGTACTTCCATAAAGCAAAGGAAAGAGCAGAGTTGAGGGACAGAATGGGTGTACGCTGGTGCCGCGGCTGTTCTTGTAGAACACCCTTCCAATTTCTGTTTTCACTTACTCTACTTTGAAGTCCTCCTGCCTTGACTGGAAACAATTTGCTCTCTCTAAGAAAGATTGGCATTTTCCATGGATATAAGGGATACAGTAATGGTGAGCCATCATAAAATAATGTACTGGCATGTGTACTGAGCTAAATCTTCAGTATAAAATACAGAAACTCAAGTGGTGTCATTCTACGCAGAAAGCATGTTTTTTGGACAGCTCTATATTTATAACTGTGCACCACATTTTTTCCTAGAGAAACTAGAGTATTAAGAGTGTTATAATCTTTATACTCATGAACATGATATTTCCTTTGACTCTTCTTTGATTGTTAAGAGCACCAATATTGGGAACTGGTTAAGTAAAGTTTGTGCCAATGTCTTCTTTTAAAATGTTTTTCATCTTCAGGAATGAATTTCCCAGATTTACTAGGTAATGATAAAATAATTGGTTTGTTCAGCTTCTGTCATGACAGAGAAAGGTAGAAAAAATAAAGGATGTCATTGGGAAAGATTTCGTTTTAGAAGAAAACAGGACTGGGCTAAGTATGAAACATTTGTTTTCCACTTATAAGCAACAATAAAAAAAAAAAAAACTTTTTCAATGGAAGGTATATTATTTACATCCAGAGCAATAAAATAAGGCTTTCCACATACTTACTTTAAATACTTTCATTCAACACAATTCCTCGAGAAAGCATAGAATCTCATGCTTATGCAGGTAATATCTATTACAAAGACTTCTGAAGAAAAATACCTGAAGCTGACAAAAATATTATTTTTATAAATCAACAAAATGCATACCTTATACAATTTTATAGTATTCAAATGGGAAAAGAGAAAGTAAAAATAATATAGATTGGATCTAATTAAATGATAGTTTAATTCTGTGTATCACTGTTATCACGTGGATTAAAAAGTGTGTTGATTTCTTCATAACTATGTGTATCCCCTCTCTCTCTCTTTGAGATAACTCATGGACATGGACAACAGTGTGGTGGCTGCAGTAGGAAGGGGTGAGGGGAGGTAGAAGAGGCACAGAACAGATAAATAGTGATGGGAACAATAAAATAAAATAAAATAAAATAAAATAATAAAATAAAATAATTGAAAGCCAAATGGACATATTTACATACTGTTACACCATAGCCTATGGCTTGAGCTTTCCTCCCAATCTACTTTTCATGCTGTAATTACTTCTTTGTGTATTTTTACTTCTCTGTCTTTGTATTAAATTTATTATCCATGGGTAAATGTGCCAACTTAAACTTCTCAATCCTGGTTGCACAGAATGAGGTTTGTCTGGGTCAGTATTTTCCCACGCACAGGAAAGTGCACTGTGTCCTTCTGGGCTCCTTCTCCTGAGCCAATATTTCCTGAGTTCTAATTAGCTCTTTGATTTTCTTAAGCCCCTGAATGAACATTCAATTCTCCAGAACTGCTAGATAGTCTACTTGGCCCCAATTAAATTTGTGCTGAGATGTCTAATGTTTCAGTTCTCCTAGTTCTTCGAGTACAGAACTACCTTCCACCCCTCCAGTGTCAATGTATGATGCAATATAACAGGAACCCCTATCCATTCTGAAATATCCCAGTAAGGGAGTAGCTCTGCTCCAATGTCAAATCAAGATATAAAAGTATCAATTCTAAAATTGCATTCAGAGAAGGAGGAGGAGGAGGAGGAGGGAGAGAGAAGGAGGGGAAGGGTAAGATGAAAAGGAGAAAAATGAAGATGGGGAAAGGTGGGGAGAAAGATTGTAGGAGGTAAATACATAGTTATTGAAATGTGTAAGAACCGTACTTAAGTAAATAAATAAGAAGACTTCTTTCAGAAGGTAGGGCAAAAAGATTTCTAAAAAAATAAATAAAATAATTATTGAGAGATAGAGGAACAATTCAGAAATGCTCAAAGTTTCCCCATACACTCAATAAGAAAAGGCAAAGAGAAGAGGAAATAAAGAAATTTAAAAATAACATTTTTAAGAATAAAAGAATATTCTGGCCTAATATAAAAGGATCCACATAGTGATGGATAGATAAAACAAACAAAAATAAAACCCACAAAAACGACAGTTAGAAACATGCTCATGAAATATTAAAGATAAAAAGTTATAGTGTATGGGATAAAAAACAGTCTGATATCAGGCTACTCATTTTGACAAAAATCACAATGACAATGAACAATATGTCTGAAGGAATAAGATTTCAAAGCATAATCCAACTACCATGTATTGGAGCAAAATAAGTTTATAATTAGATGCATTTAGACTCAAAGCATACCTCATAAGCACTCTGGCTAAATAACACCAAGAAATAATCCAACAAAGAGGAACTCGGAAAGTCCAAGAATTATTTCCTTTGGAAATCAATGGAAAGAAATCTCTGCTGGCAACTTTCGAGAATGCTTTAAAAAGGGATTTCCACTTTAGGACATTTGACAAGCAGTATCATTAGAAACCGGCTTATTTTAGAGAGATAGTTGAAAACTACACTCTGTCAATATAAATAAAATACAGTTGGAAATCCCCTGGGAAGTAAAAGCTAAAAAGATAACAAAATAAATAGAAAGCATGTTATTATTTTGAGCAATTGACAGATTATTTAAAAAAGGGGCATCTGACCTTGAGGCTTAGAACATTCTCCTGGCGCAATAGGCATTTAGCTTCAGAGTGTTATGCTCTTCTGTGTATACCTAACCCCAGTTAAGTGCTCTGCAATGCATGGCATTTAAATATTCATAATATTATATAATCTATTTGTTGGTTTTACATTTTTGGAACCAACTTATAGAGAAAGTACTACAGGCTTCTTTATAGTATAAATAGCATGTAAATTTTATGAACAATGCAAATTAGTTCTTTCAATAAACATCTAAGTGTCTGCTCAGTGCTAGGTACTGTTCTAATAACAGTGGATTCAACAGCAAAAATAGACAAAATACCTAACTTCCTGAAGCTTATGGGGAGAAATATATTCAAGATAGTAATACATATACAGGGTAAAATGAGATAATGGTAAATGTTCTTGTGTAAAATAACGCAGGGTAGAGTAAAAAAAGATGAATGAGGGTATGCAGCTGTTTTATAAAGGGGTGTAAAGCCAATGTTCTCACAGAGAGCGGAAACAAGCTACATCAGTTCATAGGAGGAGCCCTCCAGGGAATGCATCTAAGATCCAGTGACTCAAGTACTGGTTGGCTCCCTTTACCTTCCAGCAAGAAGCCCAATGCCAGAGAAGAGAGAATGGATGAAGAGGAGTAGAGCTAAGGGCTCATTAAAGGGTGGGCCAGACGTTGTATGCAAGGCTTTGTTTGGACCTTGAATTCCCTTCTAAATATGATGAGGAGACCCTAGAGGATTTCATTTGAGCAATTTCGTCCCAACTGGGGGCTAGAAAAGGAAGGGGTCCCTTACACTGCATTGCAGGAAGGCAAGATACACTATAAGAAGTTGGTTGCTCAAGAAAAACAGTTTCAAATACATCATTTAAAGTTGTGATGATAAATAATATAATAAATAAAACAATACAACTTTAAAAAATGAAAGAAGGAAGAGGAAAGAAAAAGTGGGTAATGTAATTATTTACATTAATTTATTGTCATTCACAGCTACTGCTAAAAATAGATGAAACAAGGAAAAGGGGTATTAATAGTAAAAATAGGTGGTAGACTAGGACTGAAGAAATAAAATTGCTAAATTTCATTTTTATATTCTTATTTACTATGTGTGAATTATTATGTCTTGCTGATGCTTTTGTTAAACTTTCATTTTAAGTTTTGTTAAAAGCAATTTAGAAAAGCTGAAAATTATGCTTTTTGCCTTAAGAACATTCATCATAATTTACCAGTCTTACCATTTTCTTAGATTATAATCTCATTGTAACATGTTCAGAAATACTTTTATATCAAACCTAAAACACATATTTCCACGCATCTGAATATCTTTACAAAAGGAAAATATATCAACAGTCTTTCTACTTTGCATCTTCTCTATAAACACTCTGCATTCAATTTCAAGGTAATTCCCAGTGCAGTTTTTCCTATGAAATATGGATGATACTCGTGATTACATAAGGCTACACTGTCACCTTTGTTTATTCCTGATTGACCTTTTAACAGTAAAAATAAAAATGGTGGGAAACAAGTTCATAATATGGAAAATGTAATAAAAGTAAAACACCAATTAAGGTCACCAATGTCACAATTATCAGCTTAACTTCTGCTTTTCAATATAGCTTCAAAAATCATGAGTTGATAACCAGAAGGCTATTATAAATCTCCATGTCAGTCTTTAGTTATCTTAATATATTTTGGACTTTTGCAGTGAAAATATTTCAAGATCTTTTAAATAAACTAAAAATAGTCACTACACATTTTAAAAGAAAATATTCCAAAGATAATTTTCAGTGTCTAAAATAAAGACTTTCATTTATAAAGATACTAGAGGCCCAGTGCAGGAATTCATACACCAGTGGGGTCCCTTGGCCTGGCCTGTGGGATTGGGCCAACTCTCCGACATCCCCCGCGGGGTGCTGGATTGCAAGAGGGCGAAGGCCAGGTCAAGGAACCCCACTGGTGCATGATCGGGGCCGGGGAGGGACACAGGAGGTTGGCCAGCTGGGGAGAGATTACAGGAGGGCTCCAAGGTATGTCCAGCCTGCCTCGCTCAGTCCTGATCAGCTGGACCCCAGCAGCAAGCTAACCTACCAGTCAGAGCATCTGCCCCCTGGTGGTCAGTGCACATCATAGTGACTGGTCAACTGTTTGCCCCCTGGTAGTCAGTGCATGTCATAGCGAGCAGTTGAGCGGCCTTAGCATATCATTAGCATATTATGCTTTGATTGGTTGAACTGATGACCAGATGACTGGACACTTAACATATTAGGCTTTTATTATATAGGATTTTCAAAAACATTCTTCTTTTATAAGTAAGGTTACCATACCATGCTTGAATGTTCATGTTGAAAATACTAATATCTTACTTATAATATTTAATACATTTAACATTTGACTATTATTCTAGTTTCTTTAAATTATTCAACTTTGTATCTTTGTTTAAAAATTAACAAAAGTACACATTTTTAAATGTTAAAAATTAGAAAATAACAGGATGCAGAATTAGCAATTTGTACTATATCTACTGTTATCAACCCAAGAAATAATAGAATTTAAAAATTAAATAAATCAATTCCTCACTCTGTAAACATCAATATACTTTATGGTGGTTTTAGGAATTGTTTTTATAATAAAAAGAGAATGCTACATAAATATTTCATAAAATACAATTCCTAATAATCTCAGAAATTCGTGTGTCTTTAAGGATACTTTCTATCACTAGTTTCTAATTGTAGAGCTTGACTATTATCTTAGTACTGATTTTAACTGACATGAATGGTTCTTGAGTACTTGGAAAATTTCTTTATTATGAGATTTCATTCTCAGTAAAAGTTTATGATTAGAAGTTCAGGAGATTCTAAAATGGTAGTGGAATAAGTAGAAGCTACACTGACACTCTACCAGTACCAAACAGAAACTACAACTAACATACTGAAAACCACCCTGAAAAATTAACTAAAGACTAGCTGGAGAGAACTCTGACAACCAAGGATGGAAGGTGGAGACCGCATAGAGACTGGGAGGAAGTGTGAGGTGCAAAAGGGCTGGCTGGGATCTCACATACAGTATCTGAAGTTCCAGGGGGATTTCTCAGCTGTGGGAGGGGGAGTTCCCCACTGAGAACTCTGGGGCCTAAATCCCAAGCTGGGCTCCCTAACAGAGAGCCCCACAACTGAAGAAGGTGACCACATAATATCTGGCTGTGAAAAGCAGCAAGGTTGCTGTCTGCCAGTGAGAGACAGCTGGAAATGCAGGCACCCTCTTAAAGGGCCAACGCGCAAAATTCCATATGCAGCAATTCACCTTGGGCTCTGGCAGAAGGAGGGCAGAGTAGATTAGAGCTATGTGAACAGAAGACTAGTTTGGGGGTTCTTGGGTTGGAGCTTGGAGGGCAGACACCCTGGTTTTCTGTGCTGAGTCATTTCCTCACACTGCAGAGGACACCTTTCTCCACTGAACCTTTGCAATCCAGGCAGTTATGGTTACCTGACCCTGTTGTAAGACCTCTCTCCCCAACCTGTGGTAGACAGCCTGAGGCTAATCAAAACTGTGTTTCAATGGAACTGCAGGTAGAGGCGGGTCTCTGAAGACCTTAAGTGTTTGTCAAATATAATCTGGGGCCTGGGGCTAGGAAAAGCACACCCTGGTGCAAGCACATTGTGTCCTTTCCCAAGACACCCAGCTACAGAAGAGGGAGATACAAGCTATGGATTGCTGATAGCTCCAAACAGGGTACTCAGGGGCAGTCAGAAACAGCTTCTGACACTGTCCTGCACTAGGGACTGGGAGGAATAGCAGATCTACCTAATACACAGACACACAACCCGAAACAGGCAGCCAAAATTGGTAGACAAGAAAACAAGCCCCAAATGAAAGAACAAGAGACTTCTCCAGAAGAAGAGCTAAAATGAAATGGAGATAAGACATTTATCAGACATAGAGTTCAGAATATTGATGGCAAAGATGCTCAAAGCATGAGAAAAGATATAGTAACTATGGAGAATGACCTAACACTAATAAGGAACACAGTGGAAGGAATACACAGCAGATTAGGGGAAGCCTAGGATTAAATCAATGAATTAGAAGACAGAGTATAAAAAAAATCACTCAAAGAACCAAAAAGAAAAGTACAATTTAAAAACATGAGGACAGCTTAAGGGAGCTGTGGGACAGCACAAAACATAATAGTATTTTCATAATTGGTGTGCCAGAGGGGAAGGAAGTGAGCAAGGAATAGAGAACATGTTTGAAGAAATAATGGCAGAAAACTTGCTTAACCTGGTGAAGGAAAAAGTCACATAAGTTCAGGAGGCACAGAGAGTCACAAACAAGAAGAAATCAAACCATAAAAATCCTAGAAGAAACCACAGGCAGCAAAACCTCATACATTTCTCATAGCAATATGTTTATGGAGACATCTTCGAGGACAATGGGAATTAAGGGGAAAATAAACAAATTGGAGTACATCAAAGTAAAAAGCTTCTGTACAGCAAAAGAAACCATCAACAAAATGAAAAAGGAGTCCACTATATAGGAGAACATATTTGGCAATGACACATCTGATAAAGGGTTAATATCCAAAATATATAAGGAACTTACACAACTTAACAATAGGAAGACAGTCCAGTTAAAAAATGGGCAAAGGACATAAGTAGACACTTCTCCAAAGTAGACATACAGATGGTCAAAAGACATATGAAAAAAATGCTCAAAATCACTGATCATCAGAGAGAAGCAAATTAAAACAACAATGAGGTATCACCTCACACCTGTCAGAAAAGAAAACCCTAATATACTGCTGGTGGGAATGCAGACTGGTGCAGCCATTATTGAAAACAGTATGGAGTTTCCTCAAAAATTAAACCTGGAACTGCCATTTGATCCAACAATCTCATTTCTAGGAATCTATCCTAAGAAATCCGAAACACCAATCAGAAAGAATATATTCATCTCTATGTTCATAGCAGCACAATTTATGATAGTTAAGATCTGGAAACAGCCCAAATGCCCATCAGTAGATGATTGGATTAATAAAGCTGTGGTACATTTACACCATGGGATACTATGCAGCAGTAAAAAAGAAGGATCTCTTAACCTTTGAGACAGCATGGATGGGCCTGGAGAGAATTATGCTAAGCAAATAAGCCTGTAAGAGAAAAACAAATACCACATTATCTCACTCATATTTGGAATCTAATAAAATAAGCTGATGAACAAAATAGATCCAGAGACACAGGCCCATGGAACAGACTGTCGAATCTCAGAGAGAAGGCAGAGGAGGGTGGGTGGATGGAAAGAGCTAAACCAAAGAACTTGTATGCATATGTGTATAACCCATGGACACAGACAATAAAGTGGTGAAGTCCTGGGTTGGTGAGTGGAGGCAGGTTAGAAAAGGTCAATGGGAAAAAAGGGGGACATATGACATACTTTCAACAATAAATACATATTTTAAAAGATGAAGGATGACTTTTCTCCATCATCATTATTATATGATAACCAATAGAGAACAACTAAGATTTTGGTGAATGACCCAGGAAGAATGACAAGGTGGGGTGAACATTCTTATGGCTGAGACTAGGAAATACTAATCAAGTTTTAGGTCAAAGAAACAAAGGCAACTCTAGCTTCAGTAATGCCATGCCCAACTTTTTCTAGAGTAGTATCTAAAGGTGCTGATGCTGCTGTATTTGCAGTAAAGTTGTGTGATGACACTAACACAACTCAATTTCTTCTCAGAGAGCCTATATCTGGCACAAGGCCATCTTTGATGTGCAATTCAGCTTAATCACATTGGGCAGTCTTGGCTTATGTGTGCCAAAGTAACACATTTTGTGTGCCTTTCACATTTTCTACAGTTGACGTAGGATCCAAGCATCAAGTTCAATTGCTGTTTTTTTATTTGTGCTCATGCTGGAGCACAATTTTCAAACACTATTTTTGTGGAAAGAAATATGAAACTTTTGAATAACATGTAATAAGCTATATAGGGAAATATATTTTGAGATAGGCAATGAACTACAAGGAAAGCCTTATTTTCTGAAAGCAATTTTTCACACAGATAAATGCCTCACTGAGCAAATCTATGAATGAGAGACTTTTGGGCTCTATTAACAACCATACATTCTATTGCAAGGCAATGTCTATGCAAATCTAAAGAAACACTGTGTATTATGTAAAATGAATCCAGCAAAATTTACAGAGTTCTCAGCAGAAAATGTTGCTTTTTTTTTAATTTCAAAGAGATTAAAAGAGAAAGAGAGAACTGGAAAAAAAATCAAACGTGTCAGACTTTTCTCATTCGTAAATAAGGTAAAATTATATCAGGCATGCTGAAACATTATGGTCACTTAGACTTTTATATATATATAGATAAGCAATAGAAACTTTCAGGTCCAACTAAGAAAGCCATAACTAGGCTAATAGCCTTATAAAAAGAACATCAAGTGTCATGCAGTGTGATACACATTAAAACTCACAAACATGAATATGGGAATAGAGTAAAATTTTCATTTTAATAGCATTTTTAATCTGAAAAGTATTTCATGAAAAAAACAAGGAGTTGTCACCTCTGAAAAAAATTTTATTAAACTAGTGTCAAAAGGTTGATATTCATTGTAGTAATAGAGAAAAAAAAATGACCAGCCTTTAATCCTACATAAGAAGCTCGATGTTTCTGCCATAAATACAGTTTTCTTCAAAAAATATGTATAGGCATAAGCAAAGGTCGTTTGGGATTGTGGTCATTAATGGATATGACCAACTGATAATTCCTCAATCGTTCAAAGGTTGCTAGACAAAAGCTCTCTTAGGAGGTGACTTTTCTATATCATGCCTAAATATTAGAGGCCCATAATTTAAAGCTGCTTGGACACAGAGACAGGAAACGGGACAAAAAAAAATAGGGTGTTTGGTTTTGTTACCTTGAACTTCAAGAAGTAAATTACTTTTGCTCTTCTGATTAGGAGAAGATGATATTGAGGATTTAAAATCTTATCCAGCATTGTTTTGGTAAAGGGCACAAAATGATAGTGAGATACACTTCAGAAAGCTGTTCAGGAGAGTAAAGGTGAAGCAGGTAGATTACAAAGAGGTAGGAGAGAAGAGAAATGCTAATGTTTCAGTAAATCAGTTTTAGGCACTCCGGCATAGTGAGCATTGGCTAGGGAACAATGAAATGTTTAAGGAGGAATCCAATGACTTTTAAATTTATTTCTAATATTTATTTTTAAAGAATTGTTTATTGATTTTTAGAGAGAGAGAGGACATGAGAAGAGAGAAACATGGATGTGAGAGTTTAACATGGATCTGCTGCCTGTTGCACACCCCCAACTGGGGATCAAGTCAGCAACCAGAGCATGTGCCCTGACTGGGAATCCAACCAGCCATATTTTGGTGCAGGGGAAGATGCCCAACTAATTGAGCCAAACGGCCAGGGTAAATCCATTGATTTTTTTTTAATGACTTGCTATTATAATTATAGAAGGAAAATAAAAAATAATCCATCCAAACAGAAAAAGGTAAACTAAAAAAAAGATCACATCAACAAAACAGAATTTCAAATTCATAGATGAAAGACTGGTTATAAAGCAACACTAGAAAAAAATCACCAAAACTTCATAAGTTATGGTTTCCTGATGTTACATGAGACATGATAAGCATAAAAATCCCCCAAAATTGTATAATAAAAGTCCAATCAGAAGACAGGAAAATCACATAAACAAGTAGTACTTAGAATATATATTCCTATTTTGCTCAGATGGTTCAGAGCAGCCTTGCTGTCCCAGAGCTGTCCATGGTTCTGAATTTTCAGTAGCAGTTTAGTAAATACAGTCCTTTTCCACCCCTTTTGAATCCATCTTGTCCTCTTGACTTGAACTACCACTCACAGAAGCTATTTAACAACAACAACAACAAAAATGTAATGTTATCTGACTTTAATTATTACCTAGATCAATTGTGAATCGAGATCTAGATTAAAAGTAATTTTAAACTCACCCTGCAGAAGCTTCGTACCCAGACAATAAACTTATTTTTTTTCTAAACTCCTAGTTCATATTATCCAAGGTGAGTTAAAATCATACAAAACCCATCATTTCCAGTGGATTAAGTGAAAGACAAATCTTTAGTTATATCCCCTGTAACAAACCCAAAGCTACACAAACCACTCTTATAATTTTCCACTTCTCAATACCTTTACTGAAAATGTCTCTTTATGCTATTATGAAAATTTTGAAGAACAAGTTTTTAGCCAGTTTATTGGTTCAAACAAGGAGTCGCAAAGCAATATAAAGAACAAAGATTTGGGGCCATGGTGTTAGGACTGTCTATATATACTTTTTTTTTTTAGACTTGGGTGTGTGACTTGAAGTTTCTAAATCTTCCCTTCCTCATTGACAAAATTAGTGAGATATAAGGATACATATAACTATATACATATAAAATAAGACATATAAAATAAGTACACATATAAAATAAGACAATATGTGTGGGAGTAACTTAAAAATGTAAAGGTTCAGGAACATCCTTAATAACATAAGTTTAATATCATAATAATTTCTGAGTACATATACATCTGTTAAAGTTGAATGTTGCCTGAAATCTAAGTTTATACTTCAAAGGTATAAGGCCAGATCTAGATGATCTTAAACTATAAATAATGAGCTACCAAATAAATCTAAGGAGAGTCCACCTCTGAAAAAAGAAACCAAACCCAACTGTTTTGTAGGTTCAGAAGAAGACTGAATGTTATTTTATATATTCAGTGAGTTTTTAATAATGTCTTTTCTGATCAACAACACAAACAGCTAAGAGCTTTAGTGGAAACTGCACTTAGCTAGCATACAGCAGTTTCAGATTATTAAAATTAATAAACTAGATGGTAAAATTATTGGACAGAAGTATATATCCTTTAAAACCAAACTAGCTTCAGAGAATCTTGGCAAAGTATATGGAGTCTTGCAAAAGCATAAATACAGTGGTACCATGTAATTTGGTTAGTCAGTCTTTCTTATTGACAATACAACATTAATTTGTGAAAGCTCTAGTGTCAAAAAGTAAAGGTCTAGTGTCAAAAATTGGAATTATGATTTTAAAAGAAATTAGATGGTCATGGTACTCAAGACAAAAGATCAGTAGCTATTATTCTAACAAGAATGCTTAAGCAATCTTAGAAATGCCATTTTTACTACATATGAGGTCTGCTTAGGCTGTGTTGGCAGCATGCCACTGATTGAAGATAAATGGTTATGGTATTCAATGTATTTATAATCAATATTCCTTCTGCTTCCAAAAATGATGGTAGAAGAATTTAAAATAAAAGGGCATATGCAACATAGCTTTGAATTAGAACAAGGGAAAATATTTAGTAAAGGGCAGGAAACAAGTTTATTCAATACCGAAAGAATTCTCACTGTGACTTTAGGTTTTAGCTCTGACCTTCTGGATAGTCAGAGGAAAGCAAGAGATAGGACTACATTCAATTTCCAAACACACCACATATTTTTCTGACTTGGGCCTTTGCCTGTGCTGTTTCCTTGAACTGGAATGGATTTCAGATGTTGCTTTGCTTATTGAAATTATATACCTTCCCTAAGTCCTAGTTTGTGTAGCCTTTCACCTATTAAAACACCTTTGATATTTCCTAATATGATTTATACTCTTTTGTGCAAGTCCCAAGTACAGTAGAGAATGTAAAACAAGCAAACTGCAGTGGATTTCTTTTTTATAGTGAAATAAACACAACATTAAATTTACTATTTTAACAATTTTAACTATATAAGTCAGTGGCATTAAGTACATTCACAATGATGTGTAACAATCACCACTTTTTCATCTTCCTAAATAGAAACTGTGCATTCATTAAACATTCACTTCCCAATCCTACCCCAAGCACCTGGCAACCTCTACTCTACTTTCTGTCTCAGATAAGTTGCCCTTCCTATGAACATTATTTAGACAATATTAGTCCTTTTCTGTCTGGCTTATTTTGCTTAGCATAATGTTTATAAGGTTTACCTATGTTGAAGTATGTATCATAAGTTATTTCATTTTATGGCTGAATAATATTCTATTGTGTATATTTATAGATGTACATGCACATCTACACATTTATACATATACACACCATATTTTGTTTATCCATTCACTTGTTGATAGACAGCTGGGTTTTTTCCACCTTTTGTCTTTTATAAATAATGGTACAATGAACATTAGTGCACAAGCATCTGTTCAAGTCCTTGTTTTTATTTATTTATTTTTAATATTTTTATTGATTTAAGAGAGGAAGAGATAGATAGAAATGTTAATGATCGGAGGGAATTATTGATCAGCTGCCTTCTGCATGTCCCCTACTGCAATTCAAGCATGCACCCAACCGGAAATTGAACCGTGACCTCCTGGTTCATAGGACAATGCTGGACCATCGCTCAACCACTGAGCCACACCAGCTAGGCTCAAGTCCTTGCTTTTAATTCTTTTAGATATATACCTAGGAGTGGAATTGCTGGATCAATAATATTAACTTGTTTATGAACCACCAAACTCATTGGCTTTTCTATAGTGATGAAATGATAAAGAGCTTTCTAAATACTTGTAAATTCACACATGTTTCTTTCCATTTTTGCTTGTTTCTGGCCTCTCCTTGTTTTCATTGCTGGATTCAGTTCTCTCCTCTGGCCTCTCAGCATCTACCAATCCACACACTGTATCCTGTGCAAACTCATTCTCCTTAAAACAAAGTTGTCTCATAATTCTAAATGCTTGATTAAATTAGTAATTTAACAGGAAATAATGATTTCCAGGGAATTAATGCTCTACCAAGATTACAGATGTTACGTAGGGTTTTCTTGAAAATAATAAGTTAATCTAAAAAGCAAAACAACTAAGCAAACAAAAATCCCAAGACTGAAAAGTTTACAGTATATGAAAGAACTGTTAAGACTCCACTTAATACATCTTTATGGTCAAGCCTCCTCTTTCCAGATACACAGTAACCTTGGCTCTTCTTGATAATTTTGGTAAAACTAGCTTATATAACAAGAATGAGAAGAGGTATTAAGATTTCAAAACTCCTTCCATGTATTTGAAGCACTTTATGTATATTAACTTGTTTAAACCTTACAAAACCTCTTTTTATTGGTGAGGAAATTGAAACAAGGAGAATATAAGTAAATTATCCAAGCAATTCAGCTACCCAGACTGTGGTGACATTACTTGATATGATGCACCAAATTGTAGCCAATCAGTTGGCCCAAACGTTCAATTACAAGCCTAAATGGGTTAAGTGCAGTACTTAGTTATAAGCTGTTTACCTCAACAAATATGGCTTGCATGCCTAATATAAACCAGATGATAAAGATAAATAACACAGGATGAGCAGATCACAGGTGAGGAGGGTAGAAAAAATAAAGAAATAATTATAATTGCATAAAAATTAAAAACTAAAAAATAAAGTACATCAGTGCATAAATTAAATAAACATTTAATTATTGAATTGATTTCCTACATATATGATAAGATAATTGAAATTTGAAAACTATACAATAGTTTCAACAAAGAATTCTACCTTAACAAAAATGATATCTTAGTGAATTATATAATCACATTTTAGCCTGAGTTATTCAGATATCTGTCACACTCTTTTAATTTACTGTATACTACCTCAAAACAATGTTATATATATGTTATAAAATTATCAGTGAAGTCACATGCTCAGTTTTTGTCCATATAAAAATGTTTAAATCAATCTGTGTTAATGAACAAAGAAGATTGATTGTTATAAAAAGGAGTTATTTATCAAAACTATCACCCTTCATTTAACTGCCAAAATGTTAACAATTTGAACTCTGTAAAAAATATTTACATTAATCATTTCAAAAATGAAAGATGCAAGAGTTGAATAAAACTTTTCAAAATTAATTTTAGTCATACATGACTATTTTAATAATTCCTAACAAAAATGATTTAAAACATTAAGTACCCATTTTTAAAAAAATATATTTTATTGATTTTTTACAGAGAGAAAAGGAGGGGGATAGAGAGTTAGAAACATCAATGAGAGAGAAACATTGATCAGCTGCCTCCTGCACACTCCCTATATTGGTATGTGCCCACAACCAAGGTACATACCCTTGACCAGAATCAAACCTGGGACCCTTTAGTCCGCAGGCCAACACTCTATCCACTGAGCCAAACCCGTTAGGGCAAAAGTACCTATTTTGAATGAAACTGCTGTATATAATTGACTAGGGGCCCAGTGCATGAAATTCGTGCACTGGGGAGGGGTCGCTCAACCCAGCCTGCCCCCGCTCACATACTGGGAGCCCTCAGGGGATGTCCTACTGATGGCTTAGGCCTGCTCC
The DNA here is from genome assembly GCF_963455305.1 of Plecotus auritus. Taxonomy (NCBI): domain Eukaryota; kingdom Metazoa; phylum Chordata; class Mammalia; order Chiroptera; family Vespertilionidae; genus Plecotus; species Plecotus auritus. The sequence goes on from NC_137772.1 coordinate 47,616,642, forward strand.
CCATTGGGAGCGGACCTAAGCCGCAGTCTGGCCTCCCTTTACGGGAGGCAACCGGGCTGATCAGGGGAAGGCGCCAGCCCCATCACCCCGCTGTTGCAGCCACTGCCAGTCACCACAGCTGCAAAGGTGTTTTTATCAACATGGACTCCAGTCCCTTCACTATGAAAAAATGTCAACTTTCTTTAAGCATTTTCAAGATGTGTCTTTCATAGGATATAAAGTTTCTTTATTTTTCTTTTTATCCTCACCTGAGGATATGTTTCCATTGATTTTTTCCCCTTCCCTCTGATCCCAGGCTCGGCCCCTGCCCAAGCCTAAAGCCTCCACCCCAGGCTTTAGGCTTGGGAAGGGGGACCCCCGGCACCTCCGATTGTAGGCTTGGCCCCTTCCCAAGCCTAAAGCCTCCACCCGATGGCCGGCTGGGAGTGACCTGGGTGCCGAGGATGTTCCCGGGATCCAGGTATGTATGCAAATTAACCACCATCTTTGTTGGGTTAATTTGCATACTCACTCTGATTGGCTGTGGTCCTAACGGAGGTACGGTCAATTTACATGTTTCTCTATTATTAGGTAATATAGTAGTAGAGGACATAGTATTCTTTCTAACAAATCTCATGCATTCTCCTATTTTGTATGTAAATCCATTTCCCTCCCCTGGAGCTTCTTCTATGCTAACCCAATATCATCTGCCTGTAGCAGCCTACAAAGCTTTTCCATCCCATGAGACATATCACTGAGGAACAGAGCACAGCAAAGAAAACCTGCAGTGGGCCTCAAGTATCTTCCCTAAGGGATCAGGGAAAACTTTAACCATCCTTCAGTAAAGCTGGCCAAAGAATATAGTCAAGACAAGAGCTGGACAACTTAACAAATTTATTTATTTCATTTTGATGTTTCAAATACTGTACTAAATGATCCAGGACTTAAATATTAAATATTAGTTTCTAATTTTATTCCATACGTTGATGGAACCATTATTTTTAGCAATGTCAAAATTTTAATTCTTAGTTCTTATTACTTCCCATTGATAATTATGGTGAAGAAACTTGGTTGAATGTATTTATGCTATGTAACAAAATAACGGGAGTGGGGGTTAACAAAGAACTGTACTCATTAGGGCACAATATAAGATAGGGCACAGCAACGTAAGGAATTGCTATCCAAACTGGATGGTGATGAAAGCAAAATAACCAAAGTCTACCACTTCTGGGACAAATGAATGTGACCATCACACTGCAGTTTTTGAGCTGCTGTGTAGTGAAATAGAGAAGAAAAGAGAACGGGATTATAAATCTGAGAATCTGGCCTAGCAAATTCCTGGCTGTTTTAGGTATATTAATTCCATTAAGCATCAATTTTCTCCTCCGTAATGTGAGACTAGAAATAAAAATACTCTTCAACTTTTCCTCCTGGGGTTGTTGTGAAGTTCAAGGAAGAATGCCTGACAAAATATTTTTCATAAAATATAAAGTATACAGCCCAGCCTGCATGGCTCAGTGGTTGAGCATTGATCTATGAACCAGGAGGTCAGGGTTCAATTCCTGGTCAGGACACATGCCTGGGTTGCGAGCTTGATCCCCAATGTGGGGTGTGCAGGAGGTAGCCAATCAATAATTCTCTCTCATCATTGATGTTTCAATCTCTCTTCCTCTCCCTTCCTCTCTGAAATCATAGTACAATATCAAAGTATAGAAAAAAAGCCATTCGGTTGTGGGTGGTTTTTTGTGTGTTTTTTTTTTGTGTGTGTGTGTGTTTGTTTGTTGTTGTTTTTTTTTTTTTTTTTTTTTTATCTATGGGAAACTAATTTGACCTTATGGAAAATGAACTAGCAACTCCAGGCTCATCAGCACCAGAGTCTATCCAATTAAGTTAAGTGGCAGAGGACACCCACATTTCAAAATAAAATTTCAAGCACATGAAACAGTGTAACGTGTTTATCATGTGAAATGAGGTGTTTCATAATTAATTTAAACTGGCAGGTGTTATGCTTATACATTCCCTGGCACTTCATGCTCTGTAGTGCCAACATGAAATTTTAAATAACAATAATTAAAAAAACACCTAGCTCTCCAAGTGGAGAATGGGAAGGGCAACACTGAAATGTCTCCACCTTGATTACTTGGAACAGCATTATGCACGGCCCGGCTCTAAGGCAGTTGGCAACCAGGCTGCAGTGGGCATGCCTCACCAAGGGGGCGGTTTGACAACAGTGCTTCCAGCTGCTCTTGGCACCTGACAGTTCTACCTGGAGCAGTCAAAGCTTTGTGAGGCTTAGCCCTACTAGAGTCACCTGAATACCTGAATGGTCTCCCCCAGACCATTTGAAAAATAAATATGCAGGTATTCTCGAGTGAAAAAGAAAATAAAGTTTGTGATTAAAATAGTTTACTTAGTGACTTATAAAAGGATGGTAGTGACTTAAATGCATGATAATGCATCTTAAAAACCTTTATTCATTATAACAAGTCAGTTTCAAAACATTTCTTTGTTACCAGATATATGATGCATTTTCAATTAAGATAAATTGATGATTTGACATTCTAGAAAAGTTTTTGTCATCATTTTACAGCTCCTTATTGAATGGGAGAAATTTTGTATTATTTTATGATTTACTTTGAACTTCATGTAGACAAACTATGACTTCCTAAATTTAGGCATACTTGAGCTATTCATATTGAATAACAGCTGCACATTTCAAATGCCACTCTTTTTAAATATATGTGATATTTTACTATATTTCAATTAAAAGTTTTGTTAAAATACATATGTTGATTAAGTATCATCAATTACCAGGCACTGTTCTGGTAGCTGAAAATAGAACAGTTAATAAAACAGTCTCCTACTTACTCAATGGGATTATGAACAACTTAGGTCCTTTTCCCTTTCTGCCCTGCCATCCTAAGTAAGATATCTGAGTAACCAGAAAATGTCATTCATTTTAATCTTCATAAAAATCCTGAAACAGTAATTATATTGAGTGCCCAAGATGTACAATAGCATTATACTATAAAGAACATAGTTTTATTTGTAAGGACTTTAGAACTTAACTGAGTAGAAAAAAAACATATGTATAAAAATATAAATAATACTTCCAGGAATTATGAGTAGTAGTACTGGTAAATAAAGGAATTGAAAATAGAATAGGAGCAGAACTCACACCTTCTGATATGATTAATCACCACACCAATGGAATCAGTAAAGATGGATATATTAGCCTCACTACATATCAAAAATTATTCTTAAATACAAATGCAGTCACAATTGATGTGATGTACCTTAATAAAATATTCATATGAATATAAATTATGTATTATGAGAAGGTACATAAACAACCTCTATGACAAGACTGATTTTGAAAAGAAAATGTTTGGGAAGACAAGTTATGTATTTAATATTTAAGTGAAAATACCAGCAATTTATATTATATTGAATATTTCCTATATTTTCTTATCTACCAATAATCTTTCCATGGTTGTCAATGAACATAGGTAGATACCTTTCTTTTGGCTACCAGTAAGAGAACTAAAATCCACTTTTACTTTGACATATTTCTAAGGACCACTTAATAATGTTAAATGTGATTATTGAGAGTTGGATGGCAATTAAGAATTAAATATCTAGACAATGCCTTTTGTTTAATTTTCAAAAGATGTTTTAACAAAGGAGTGTTGCAGATTAGGCTAACAAATAGAGATATCTAAATATCAAATGTTTCAAATATTAAGCAATATTTAACAACTGAAATGTAATATAATTTCTGAAAGAAGTTATTTTTTAGACATATATAAATCTTGAGTGCAGGAAGGCTGGTGACATGCTACCCAGACTCTCCTTCCAGACTAAGTTACTTATTTCTCCCATTTGCTGGGAATGCTGGCAGCTGTGCTGAATGTCCCATGCAAGGTTCCATCCTAAGAGCAACAGGTGTCCAATAACTGGTTGGTGTACAGATATAAAGGCTCAGCTCCCTCAGCCTCAAGGATGGAACACCCTAGCTTGAGAGCACTTACTGGGATCAGATGGGCCATTGTTTTAACTATATCACAGTTCAACTCCTCCTTCTGCCATCCTTGTTCTTTCATGTCCTCCATAGATGTTGATCCTAAGGACTTTGTCCAATAAATTTACTGCATGTGTGTTTTCATCTTATGAGTCCATTTCCTGAAGAAACCTTCTTAAAATAATTTGTTTGAAATAACACTTTTACTCCTCTTTGTCCATTATTCCAGTAGTCTAGTTAGTGAATTAGCAATATTTGTAGCTAAACTTTTCAGAGTATTGCTAATTATAAGTCAATAAGGCCAATATTTTCTAAACAAAGTATACTAAAATGTTCTCATCAAAATTATAACTGATTTAGAAAAAAATCAATACAATTAAGTGGCTGTCAAAAAGAGTAATGAAGCCAAAAGAAAATTAAAAAGTGCATCTTATAAGGATAGCACAGCTAAAAATCAATGAAACCTACAGCATATATCAATAGATAGAGGCAATAAAATAGTCTGGTTAGCAGCACAAGTTAGCATGATATCTTTGGGTAATAATGAGTGAAAAGTTCAAGAAAATTAGGCATTTCTATAATTTCCAATAAGTCAGTTCATACTTTGAACATTTCTTGTCCTATGAAATATTTTAAAAATGGAGTATTTTATTTAAAATCCCCCAAAGAAACATTGAAATTGCCATAATAAACTACCAAATATCAATTCCTCATTGATTTCATGAGCATATGTTACCACTCTAGGTAACATATAAAGATATGTGAATTTAGCTCGCCAAATTACATAATGTAGTGGAGTTTTATTTACTAGCACAGGGCATCCAAATTGATTTCTATACATTATTGCCTACAGGTTTTATTGATGGCTATCCTCATGTCTTCCTTAATCAATTCTACAAGCCTGCACAAACTTGTACACAAAAATCCCATGTTATGCAATTAAATTTTATATCAGTGGTCAACACTTTTCAAATAGCAGAAGTATCAAAAGTTGTCAAACGTCCAGTATCTATTCACATGAGTTCTGCTAGTTGTCAAATATCCATTTGAATATCTCTAACCAAGTTAGCTTTAGTTTTGTAAGAGCCTATGCTTTTGGAATTACAAAATACAATATACTACAGCACCATAAAAAGGGGAGTTAGGTTTCTTCACTTCCACCTCATCCTGAGTTGTCCTCTTCCATGCTCATCAGAAAGAAATAAGATCAAAAGAAACACTTTATCAGCATCGTATTTAGCAGTTTTAAATCATATCCATTGGCAAAGGAAATCACTGAAAGGCTAATGAAAGTGGTATTTTGTTGGGGGACTGAGATAGAGCTCATTCTAATCTCCACACAAGAAAAGGACACCACTGTTCCTCAAAACAGTCCAATACAAGGTGTAATAGCAGAATGACATTCCTAATAGTTCACAGACATTTATGGCCAATAAAGCCAAAATGCACTTAATACCTCTTTATTTAAAAACAGCCTAGCCAATTAGGAAGTATATCAATAATATATTTTTGATACGACTACATTATTTGATTTGTAAAAATATAACATGTTGATAATTTCATTTATCTCAAGAATGCAAAGTTGGTTTAATACCTGCAAAATCAATGCAATATACCATATTCATAAAATAAAGGACAACTACCATATAATCATCTCAAAAAAAAAACACAAAACACTTTAACAGTCATGAAAGAAAGCTACAAACGATCAAAGAATGAAATAATGTGGAGGTAAGATAGATAGAGCCCACCCCCCCACCCCCGCCACCCTCACTCCTCCGCTTCTGTCACACTACGGCCAATGCCCAAATTCAAAACCTCATTATTTCTTATCTAGATTTTTGCAATTTCTTCCCAGTCTTTGCCTAGTCTAGCAGCCTTTCACTCGGTCCACATTAATCCTCCTCAGTGAAGCTCTTACTGTATCATTAAACTGCTGATCAAAAACGTCTGATGGCTCCCTGTTGCATACAGTAGAACTTCTGAATAGGGCGACCACAAATAGAAAAAACATAATTGTAGATATAGATCCCTCAGTTCTTGTTGCCATAAGGTAGTATCTGAAGCATCTAGAAACAACCTTAGATCAGTCTCCTACAATTGAGCCTCTTCAATGACCACAGTGGATTATATAAACATTATCACTATCATTTGTGTCACATTGCTTGGAGACTTTGCTCCAGTTTAGATACCAATATGTTTCCATCAGCGATTTTCTTTTTCTTAATTGAACTTATTGGGGTGACATTGGTTAAAAAGTTATATAGATTTCAGGTGTACAATTCTGTAATACATCATCTATATAATGTATTATGTGTTCACTATCCCAAGTCAAGTCTTCCATTACCATTTATCCCCCTATGCCCTCTCCTACTTCACCCCACTCCTCTTCCCCTCTGGTAATCACACTGGTGTTCCACAAACACTTTTAAAACATGCAATACCTGACTAAGTATAGGCTCTTATAAAACTAAATAGGCACTGACCTATTTCTCCCCCTAGATTGCCAAATTAAAAAAGGACAACAGCCAACATGATAGTCAACCAGTGTTAATGAATCAAAAGTATACCTATTTTTTTGTTAGATTGTAAAAAAAAAAATACATTTTGTGCTGCAGAATTTTAGTAACTAGGTTATTTGTGCCATAAGATGAAAAAGGTTGAAAATCACTAGTCTAGATAATCAGACGACCTTTGGAGATAATCCAGGTAGAAAACAACATGAACAAACATCATTCTAAAAATAAAGTTTCCTTTTTGGCATGTCTAGGTATGGACTCAGTGTCAAATTTTCCACTCTTTCGGGATAGTACACACTTAGCTACATTCAATTCCCTATAAATCAGCTTAACAGTGGCTATCATTCCATGGTCTATTGGCTATCATTTCTCTTGATGGATCTAAACTTGTGAATTCCCCATTTTTTTTCTACCAGACTCCTACAGTTCAGAGACTGTTTAACAAATTAATATATTTTAAATAAACTATCTTACCCCAAAGTAATGCTCTCCTAGGTACCAACATTATAAAACTTGGATACTATTATAACCTATCTCTTTCTTTTAATTCTTATAACCAGTCCTGTGTTCTGCAATTAATCACACACACTTTATTTGAGAGACTAAAAGTGATTTATGTGGCTCCCTGGCTTTCTTTAGGCTACAGCTAATGACTTGTTTATACAATTTAAGCATGGGATAGTATCAACTGATTAATTCAGTGCTTAACTAATGTTATACTGTTCCCAGATTACCAATATCTTCAGTTATTTGGTAAAACCTTGAATAATTATTATGTATTATTAATAACTCAATAAATGCTCAGTAGAACACATTATGATCTTCTTTAATTATTAACATTCACATATAACCCGAATTACTATTTTACCACCATAATCCAATTATAAATGACTAAGAGTATACTGTGCATATATCAGTGTCTATCATCACCTAGAAAAACTGTCTCCTACAGGGAGAACTATATCTATATATAAGAAGAAAAACATAAAATTTAAATCATACCGATAAGCACCTCTTGCCTAGAATATTAGAATAGCTTCTCTGCATTTCTTTTCCTTACATCTCTCGCCTCAGTACTCCTCCATAAACAAAACAATGGAAAACACACTTGAAGGGGGAAAAAAATCTTATCTTTACTTTAAACTAGATTCCCTAGAAACGTTTATGTTTACATATTAGAAACGATAAACAGACGCACTCCATCCTGACTTCCTTACAATCCCTAACTTCCACTTCTTCTATTCCCCAATCTAGATTTCCATTGTGCCCCATTCTAGACACAGCTTCTCCCAGGATCCCCAGCTTTAGTGCATTTTGTTCTTATAGTCTGGACCTGTCCAAACCAATGATTTAACAGAGGTGGTCTATGAGTCAAATACAGCCAGCAGATGGATTTTGACAAAAAACAAACAAACATAGAGTATATTTCCTCAGATATTTAAGACAAAGATCCTGATTTCAAGACACTCTTAATAATTTGGGAGATCTGATAATATTGGGCTTCTATTCTATGAAATTCATCATCCACTGTGTAGGACTGTGAAGTTACTTCAGTCATATCCCTCATGTGCTCTCTACTTATCAATGGTCCCTATTCTAGAAGGCCCCACCTCACCTGCTAAGAGGTCCTGTAGGCATCTGAATTTCCTACTCATGCACCTAACCTTGATGCCATTTTTTTTTTTTTTTAATTTCAGAGAGGAAGGTAGAGGAAGAGATAGAAACATCAATGATGACAGAGAATCATTGATCAGCTGCTTCCTGCACGCCCCCTATAGGGGGTCGAGCCCAAAACTCAGGCATGTGCCCTGACTGGGAATTGAGCAGTGACTTCCTGGTTCATAGGTCCACACTCAACCCCCGAGCCACACCTGTAGGCTGATGACATTCTTTAAGGTCCAGTTCAAATCTTTATTAATTATTTCATCCTGCATTGATAAATTTTCAAATCTATAGTTCTAGAAATAGGCACAATATTTTTTTTAAATATTAAACCTCATTTATGTCAAAAGAACTTAAAACAGTTATGAGATGCAGTTTAGCCACTTATTGTATCAGTAAGATTTTAAAAGCATTATAAATTCCAGTTTGGCTTATAATTGAGAATTTACATTTCTGTGTACTCTAAGTAATACTATAAATTGGCAAAAATGTTCTGGGGCTTGGGGTAAGTTTGCCAATTTCTTTAAATATTTTTTCAATGAATGTACCTTCTGATCAACTAAATATATTTCTAAAAATATATTTCAAGATAATTGTTCAACAAATAAGCTAACGTGTATACAAGGATGATCACAATACCCTTTTTAATCACATGGAGACTAAAACAAACAAACATAAAAGCCCAATAAGAGGAATTGGGTTAAATTATGGCGCATCAATACAATGATCCTATATAATAAAACCCTAATATGCAAATCGACCAAATGGTGGAACAACCAGTCGCTATGATGCGCACTGACCACCAGGGGGCAGACGCCCAATGCAGGAGCTGCCCCCTGGTAGTCAGTGCGCTCCCACAAGAGGAGTGCCACTCAGCCAGAAGCCAGGCTCATGACTGGCAAGCGCAGCAGCAGTGGCAGGAGCCTCTCCACCACCTCCGCTGCAGGCAGGCAGTAAGGAGTGAGGGGTACCAGACTGTGAGAGCCCCGAACTGCGAGGGGGATGTCTGACTGCCGGCTTAGACCTGATCCCCCGGGGGCATCAGGCATAAGCCGGCAGGCAAAAATCCCCCGAGGGGTCCCAGACTACGAGAAGGCACAGGGTGGACTGAGGGAACTACTTTCTCCAACCCACCAGTGCACAAATTTTGTGCATCAGGCCTCTAGTATACTCTATAACAAAACATAGCAATACAGAAGTAGGATCACAACATATTGTAAAGATTGGTGTACAGAACAGTGTATAGTCCAAAAGTGTGATGTGTAGGTGGTGTGTATGCACATACTTATGTGCCCCTGCTTACTTTAAAAAAAAAAACAACACTTTATCAACCACTTTAATTGCATAATCTCCCTTCAAATCCAAACATAATAATAATAAACCTAACTGGGAGACAAAAAAAGATGTTTTAAATAGATACTGTACCTTATATGATAACCATTGTTACACTGTGCATGTTCAAAGTTGTACCTGACTTGAATTCTCCTTAGGACTAAGGAAAGCTATTAATATCAGAGAAGAATAAACTTAAAGTGGATCACAGACTTCCCTTCATTTAAAACCACAAAATGCCAGCATTTGCATTTAAATTCTGAGCAGCCAAAAGGAAAAAAAAAAAAAAAAAAAAAAAGAACCTGTCTATTTAGATTTTGGATTAATACCCATACCCGGGTATAAATATTCCCTTCCCTAGCCTGTCTTTCTTTGGAGGGAACATCTGACATGAAGCAGTCAAAAGTCATTTAGTGACTGACATTGACATAACTTTGCCACAAGCATCTAAAGCAATTACCAGGGCTGGTTTGGGCACAGCTGAAACACCTTGATAAGGCGGCAGTGAAAAATGACACACCACACAACCTGAATGGTTTCATCAGTGCAACACTAAATCAGCATGTATGTCTCCAACACACTCATTCTGTCGATAATGGAATAATCAAACAGAAAGAAAGAGTGTTGCCTCCAATTTCTGCTGACAGTCTGAAATGGAAATAATATGATACATGCCTGTGCTGTGTCTTTTAAATGTATTTTAGACAAAATGCCTTTAATTTAGTATCCCATGAACCACTTCCTATTTTAAACCCTCATGGTCCATAGTTAATAAGTACTATATAAGAAAACAACTGCATTTATTTGATTGCTCATTTCTTCAGAAACAGTGATGTTTAATACCCTTAACAAATACTAAATCTGAAGATGGGACATCAAATTAGAGCCATGTCCAGTTGGTAAGAACTGATCTATTTTAGAGAGAATACAGTAAGACATGGTCCCAACATTTTGATTTAGGGCTTCTCTATAGGACAATTCTAATATATATATTATAGATTTCAGAGAGGTACGGAGAGGGAGAGACAAAAACATCAATGATGAGAGAGAATCATTGATAGGTTGCCTCCTGCATGCTCCACATTGGCAATGAAGCCCACAACCCGGGCATATGCCCTGACCAGGATTCCAACCATGACCTCCTGGCACATAGATTGACACTCAACCACTGAGCCACACCAGCTGGGGAGGACAAATGTACTATAGATACCAAGGTATGACATTATTTACTCCAAGAACTGCCGTTTGCTAAATAAAATGAAATATTTTTTCGACCACAGCCTAATGACCTAAATCCTGATTATTTATAGGTGACTGAAATGTTTCATTGTTTCAATTTTCACCATTCACTTGGCTATCGATAGTGCTGCTCCCTTCCCCTGGCTTTCTGCCCCATAGGGCCAGATCCCACCCCCTACTCTTCCCACTCTGTAATTCATCTTCCCACCAACCACTCTCCTCCTTCCTTAAACACAGTATCTACATTCGCAGAACAAAATAAAAAAGTAAGCAGACCATTAATGCTTGCATGTAACATTTTTGCGATTTGTGTGCACAGTCCAATGTTGCTGAGTGCAAGTTGTGATCATACTGCTCCCTGTGGAAGGGGAAACCAAGTTCTCATGAAAATTAAAAAGTCAAATATGTTTCACTTGGAAAAATTCCCAAGAAATTCCGACAAGATTTCTTGATTCTTCACATATTCTGTTTATAAGTAATATGGAGAAAACTTCCTCTTTTCTGATCATAATCACCATACTTGAACTTTAAAATACAAAAATAGCATTCAATCAATAAAAATTCACTTTACTGGGTGCTAGAATAATATAAATGGGAACTATGTGGTACAAAAGGAATTTTGGATGGTTGTTGAGTCACTCCCTCATCTAGGCACAAAGTGACATTAAGCATTCCAGGCGACATATGAACCTGTCCTCCCTTTAAACCCTCCCCGGTATCCCCCATTCTCTGTTTTATCAAACTGAAAAATTACAAGGCCAGGGACAATGTGGTTTTTTGAAAATGAACAACTGGCCGCCACTTAGAGGAGAAATGATGTAGAATTCAAACTCCGCCATTCACCATGCATTTTCCCTAAGACAGTGGTCGGCAAACTGCGGCTGGCGAGCCGTGGTTTGCTGCTCTGTTGACTAATGAGTTTGCTGACCACTGACCTAGACTCTCGATTCCAATAATTACAGGCTGTTGTTCCTTGTGATTAAGCCCATATCCCAGTGGTTGGCAAACTCATTAGTCAACAGAGCCGCAGTTTGCCGACCACTGCTCTAAGAGAACTGGACTCTGACCCGGCCCCTGGTGTGATTGACTCACTAGCACTGGAACTTCCTGCACTGGGACATCATGACATTTGATTGCTGTAAACCTTTTCTATATTTGATTTTTTAAAGTATTTTCATAGTTTCAAGACATAACATTATTTTAAAACCAAATTAACAAGTAACTGCTGAAAGATAACATTTTTCCTAAAACATCTTACTGAGAATAACTAGGAACAGACCACAAAGAAGTAAGGAAGACATCTTATAAATTTACCTCCATGAAAATATCTTGGGCTAAACATTATAACAGAAGAAGCATTAATTATGAGCCTATGTAATTAATTCCTCCTGAAATTCATTAACTGACAATAGTATCTGATATATCTTTTCACCACCATCTATTGAGATAGGAAACAGTCTATGTATACACATAATATACATATTTGATTTCACATATATATAATTTTAAATATATCAGACACTAAGAATGCTCTATTTGAGAGATTTCCAATTCAATTTTTATTTATAATTTTAATGTGCCATATGAAAAGAAGTAGATAACACAGGGAACACTGTGCATTTTTTAGAGGAAAAATCCAATTTTCACTCTCCTTATTTTACTTTCCCTCTCCCATATCATCAAAAAACCACACTTTAATTTGTCTCTCACTGAACTGGCATGCTTGCTTAACTGAATAGCAGCTTTGCCAGCAGAGGCCAGATATCTAATATCCATAGCAAAATCATTTCCGATGTTTCTTGGACTCATGAAAAAGCAGCCACAGACAATACAGATTTAATAGTTATATTCAAACATTAGCTGGAATATATTTGATGTTTTCCATAAGCTCATATAGGGCAAAGAAAATGTGCCAGTACACCATCTACTACCTTAAAATAAAAACACCAAGAACTGCCCTAACTGGTTTGGCTCAGTGGATAGAGCATCGGCCTGTGGACTCAAGGGTCCCAGGTTCGATTCTGGTCAAGGGCATGTACCTTGGTTGCGGGCACATCCCCAGTAGCAGGTGTGTGATGTTTCAGAAGGCAGCTGATTGATGTTTCTTTCTCATTGATGTTTCTAACTCTCTATCCCTCCCTCTCCCTTCCTCTCTGTAAAAAAAAAAATCAATAAAATATATTAAAACAAACAAACAAACAAACACCAAGAACCTACTTCTGCTAGCTAAATGTAAAATTCATCTCTAAAACACTATCTTTTATAGTGCTATTTCCCATTCTTTTCTTTAAGATATATTTTATTATTTTCTTAAGGGCATTACGAAATTAATCAAAGGGTCAAAGAAACTAATTAATTAAATTAATCATAGTGTCATCTTGGTAGATCCCTGTATGCTGAGCTGTGGATTAAATGTCCAGAGGTCAGTGCAGAGACTTCCACGGGCATGAAAAGCATGCCATGTAGGCATCAACTATGATGTGCACGCCACCTTCCCTCCCTCCAATATGTTCATGGCTGTTTCTTAAGCACCACAAATGTACTAGGCATCATGCTGGGGGAAAAAAACAAACGATGATGCATTATCCTAAAAGGATATGGAGAATTTGCAGGTAAGACTACAAGTTCAAGGGATGATAGCTCAATTTGGTAACAGCTTCCCTCAAACACAGGAGAGGGAAGGAACCAAGGCTTCCCGGCGGTGACAGTAAAGCTGAATCTGGGAAGGCCATGGAGAAGATAATCTAGCAAAGCAGGGGAAGCACCCCAGAGAGAGGACACAGAAAATCAGCTCTTCAGAAAAGTTTAGTTTATTTGGTTAGAACTATAATCTAGGGTCTAAATGTGGAACATTGAAATACGAAGTTGAACAAAAAGGTAGGCACCAAATTTTGAAGGAATGGTATTTCATGCTCAGAACTGTGGACCTTATTCTTCAAACTCGCATTTGTCAAAGGATAAGCTGATTCTTGTATCACAAGTTTATTGAGATGCTTTGACAAAACAAAACAAAAAAACACCCCTGTACCTAAGCAAGTTTAGTCAACACTGTCTACCATAGGGGTTGAGAAGTCCCAAAGAGAAGATAGCCATTTGGTTGTGTTTAACCCAGCTCATGAAACAAATATGATTGTGGAATCACCCTTAAATATTATGCAAATTACAACAAACTGAGCTAGCTGCTCATGGAAAAACACTTTTGACAAATGTTGCTGTAAAAAATGAGGAAGTGTTGAAAGACTTTAAGCACAGGGCTTTAACAGAGCCCTTGCTTTGACAGAAATGTGAAAATGAATGGGAAGGGAGCAAGAACACAGGTAAGGAAGCTAGGCCAAAAGGCTTTGCTCCGAAAAATTAGCCAGAGGGAATGGTTTCTAGGACTCTTCCAGTACTAGTATCCCATAATACTAAAAATAAAATCTTTTAAAAATTGATTTCATAATCATTAGAAACAATTGCAGCAAATGGAAAATAGACGTTTTGATCTTCGAAGTGCATTTAGTCCTTTTGAAGGCACCATGTACATTGAGCAGTTCTATTAATGAGCCAGAGGTTGAAAAACCATTACTGAGGTACAGTGCTTTTAAGCACTTATTACATTTAGGGATGCTTCCCTAAAAAAATCACACTACACTTAAAATATTAATCTTAAATTACCTTTCATACTGATCATTATCATTGATATTTCATTTTAGCTGTCTCAGCCTACTATGTAACATTATGTCTTGCTGGCAAATGTTATTCCCACTCCCATACATAATTTTTATGATCACATTCAATAAATTGGTTAGGGCTTAAATCATAGTTATACTTTCCAGCAATATACACATATTATGGCGGACAATTAATGTTTTTGAACAGAAATGTTAAAGCATTCAGTGACTCTTTTGATTCAGATAATGACAGAAATATCTTTAAAATTAATATTATCTGCAAGAACTTGCCTCAAACTAACCAAAACATGGCAGTCATATCATCTCCCCTTCTGAGTTCCATAAGGGCATCTAGGGAAATACTAATTCCCATGGCCTTTTAAGAGGCTTTCCAGAGTCAATATGCAGCGTGGAAACCTAAGAGGGGTGGCTCTACTGGGTGTTGCTCTGTTACATTACAAGGCTTTATTATTGGCAAGTAAACTGACTAGGAGCTAGTAAGGCCAGGTTTATTGGCTGTAAAAGTATACATCCCAAAGGAAGACTTAACTGCACTCAGGTCCTTAATGGATCACCTGTTGGTTACATTTCCAATTTCTTCTCATTGTGTGAACTGTAAGAGAGAGCTCAAACTACTGAAGCTGAGAGCTCAAATCAGATAACCACAGTCTTTCCTCTTTGAAATTAAAAACAGCCTAGCAGGCAAATATGTTGCTAAATACTTTTGAGTAGGTGGGCATCTCTTGCTAATTGTGAATTAACATCAGTGTCAGCCTCTAAACACACTAATCAATGCGTGCTTTCTTTTTTTTCCCTCCTGAGAGCACTGAATAATCCTATCTTAATATGAAGAGGTTAGGATAAGTGTCATCACAGTTCTTTCCTGCAAAAATGTAAACTTCCAGCTTCAATGACCTCTTGCTTATTCCCCTTTTCTTGGACCTCAGAGAATGTCCTGCCAACTCCTGAATATCGCACCAGCCTCAGCTTCACCAGCATTTCCCCCGAGAAGCTCTGCATGAACACAGGGCTCTTGTCTCTCACTGGTCCATGCTTCCACAGCACCCTGCCCCCCTCTTCTGTAGCATGGCTACATATAGAGTCATTTAAATAGCTGTTGGAGAGGTTGTGGAAAAAAGGGGACCCTCATTAACTGCTGTTGGGAATGTAGACTGGTACAACCACTATGGGAAGCAGTCTGGTGATTCCTCAAAAAAATTAATAGAGTTAGCATATGACCCACCAATCCCACTCCTGGGTATATACCTGAAAAAATCAAAATCACATATTCTCAAAGATATATGCACCCCTATGACACTGCAGCATTATTCACAGTGGCCAAGACATGGAAACAACCAAAGTGTCCCATAACAAAGGAAATGTGGTACATACACACAATGGAATACTACTCATAAAGAAAATGTGGTACATACACACAATGGAATACTATTCAGCCATAAGAAAAGATTAAATAGCGCCATGTGCAACAACATAGGTGGACCTTAAGAGCATTATGCTAAGTGAAATAAGTCAGTCGGGAAAAGCTAAGAACGATATGACTTCATTCATATATGGAATATAAAACTGAAACTTATGAACACAAACAGCAGTATGACGATTGCCAAAGGGAAGGGGTGAGGGGAGAAGGAGATCCTAATATAAGGTGACAGAAGAAGATTTGACCTTAGGTGGTGGATACATGGAACAATATACAGATCTTGTAACATCAAAATAAAAAGCTTTTGCACAGCAAAAGAAACCATCAACCAAACAACAAGAAAGCCCACTTCATGGGAGAACATATTTGCCAATGTTATCATTGATAAGGGTTTAACCTCCAACATTTACAGGGCACTCATTCAACTTAACAATAGGAAGAAGATAAGCAACCCAATCAAAAATTGGGCAATGAACCTAAATAGACACTTTTCAAAAAAGACATAAGGAAGGCCAAGAGACATATGAAAACATGCTCAAAGTCACTAATAATCCGAGAGATGAAAATCAAAATGACAATAAGGCACTATCTCACACCTGTCAGAATGGCTATCATCAACAAATCAACAAATGACAAATGCTGGCGAGGATGAGGAGAAAAAGGAACCCTTGTGCACTGCTGGTGGGAATGCAGACTGGTGCAGCCACTATGGAGAACACATAGAAAACACATAGAAACCCACACCTGAAACCTATATGTTCATGTTGACCAATGTCACCCCAATCAATTTAATAAATTTAAAAAATAAAAGGAAAAATAAATAAATGGCGATGTTGAATGACTTGGTGAATGCCTGTCTTCACCATGCCTAGTGCACATGAGTCCTGGAGGAACATTTATTTGCTAATTGACAGAATGCCTGTTTACAACGCCACATATTCTCTCTTGGTTTTCCACACTGCATAGATACTATTGGGCTGGAGGAAGCTGCTATTAATTCTGCAGTCAGAGATTCTAGACAATATTTTGATTCAAGGAATATTTTTAATATTAAAAGTGAGAGAAAACAGTTTTATATAAGTCTTTTAATGGATTAAGTTCTCCTTGCTAGCAGTTGAGATTTTCCTGATAGCAAGATAAGCGGTTCATGAGACCTTGCATACATCAATCCATTTATGTGAACAGGTAACAATGGTCAGAATAAAAATTCTACAATTTTAAAAAAATCCAAAATTCAAATAAAAGAGCAGAACTCACCCTTCATATACTCAGGTGTTACTCTACAGAATGGAGATTTTCCTAGATGATAATTTTTCTCAATTCCATTTAGGCCACCTGTAATTGTCTGGGCTTCATCATTAAGAATTAGAGGTATTTTAGCAATAATTTTACATGACATCACTTTTAGGGGAAAAAATCTACATCTTCTCTTATATGTATGCACTGTATATATTTCAATAATCCTCAAGGAGATAAGAAATGTTGGGTTATAGTTTCACAATTAACTTTTATTTAAACTGCTCTTGGGTATATACTAAAATAGTCATGATATTTTGACCAAATATGTCTCCTAGATATTTTTTTATGTTTTCTGTATCCACAAAGTAGAAGCCAAAGTAAGGAGAGGGGGAGGATAGAGTGCTTGTTATTTTTCAAAGACAAAACTATACCAAAAAAAATTACTTTACATATTGTGACTACATCATTCCATATATCTAATGTCTTTCAAAGGAAGTAGTACAGGTTACGAAAAGAAATATGTATGAATAATTTATGTCAGATTTTCACAGTTAAATTTACAGAGTTAAATATCAGTGGATAGCACACACACGCACGGTGTGCTGGCACTTTCTGTTGGGTCAGAGTTCCCCTAAAAATGTCCATTGTTGGTAGTGTGTGTTCCTTTAACATAATGCTGCTCTAACTCTGACATGCTGACTATAGCAGAAGAGAACTAATTTTTCACTTAGTTATAAAAAAAAATAAAAACACATTAAAGTAATAGAATAAATTGTGGTTTTCATGAATCAAAATATATCCACTTCAGAAATTATCATTATTATCATTACAAAAGCCATCACTCTTTAAATGTTTCTTTTATGAGGCACTTTGCTAGATGTTTTATACACATTATACCACTGAAGGGCATCATTCTGTGACAGCCCAGTAAGTAGGCAGTTTTACCCCCACTGATAAAAATGGATGCTCAACTAAGAGATTCCAATGCCAGCTTTTCCATTTGGAATGCATTTGATCTAAAGAAAAAAAAAAATTAGCAGCTACAACCATAAGCATTCAACTTAAATATGGACTCTGCATTCAATACTAAAAGATCATGGTATAAACTGAAAATCACATTTAAGACTCAGAAAATCAAACTATTAGATCTAAAAAATACTGATGAATTATGAAAATTTGGTGCAAGAAACAAATGAAGAGATTTTCAACTTACAACACCACTAGAGGCCTGGTGCACGAAATTCGTGCACGGTGGAGGGAGTCCCTCAGCCCGGCCTGCACCCTCTTGCAATCCGTGACCCCTCAAGGGATGTCCAACTGCCAGTTTAGGGAGGGATTGGGGCCTAAACTGGTAGTCGGACATCCCTCTCGCAATCCGGGAGTGTTGGCTCCTAACCACTGGCCTGCCTGCCTGCCTGCCTGATCACCCCTAACCACTCTGCCTGCTGCCTGATCACCCCTAACGGCCTCTGCCTTGGCCCCTGCTGCTGTGGCTTAATCCAGAAGGATGTCCAGAATGAAGTCCGGAAGGTCGTTCAGCTTTCTGGTCTAATTAGCATATTACGCTTTTATTATTATAGATTGAGAACCCATTTATATAAAATGACAGTCAAGAAAATGTGTTCTGCAGCACTTCACCCCCAATCCCAAACCCAGAGTGTTCAACAATGGCAGACATTTGAAAAGCCAACAATGAGAATAGCTACAGCTTATTCAACACATAGTATATAGTATATGCTAAACTTAGTGATCTGTTCTTTTTCTTTTTTTTTTTTAATTAATTAGTCTCTACACTTAGAGAGTAAGTTACTTGCCTAATTATTAGGCAGATTCTGACTTAGGGGCACAATACTGAGCAGTTAGTAGATTTTCAATACTTATTGAATGAACAAGCAAATGATCTTTAGCCACATTGTGTGAAGACCTGACTTAAGTCATGCAACTTTAAAGTGACTGAGGCAAGAGAGGAAGAAATATCTTCACCCTTAGTTGCTGACTTATACACATGGCAAGATTTAAATAATTACACCACCACAAGCGTATTTAAATAATTACACCACCACAAGTGGTATTAGTCTTTAGCAATCCAAAATGGCAACAACTAGCTTTCCTAACCTATTTCCTCTTCTTTTAGTTTTTATAGATCTTCGCTCATTAACTGCTTACATGAAACTCTACTTTTTACTATAACCAAGTATTTCTTTATCAGATTGCTGTATCCTATCTTAATTCTTTCTCTCTTTACATTATTATTAGGAAAAATAAAAAACAAATATTGGGAAATGCAGAATGTCCTTTACTGAATGAACACATTTGTACATACACACACACACACACACACACACACACACACACACACGAAAACAGTTTCTTCAAATCCTTCCAGATATATTTGTATATACAAGGATATCTCTGAATATTTATGAATAATATATATGTAATATTCACACACACTTAAAAACACAAATGCAATTATAGTATCCATACTCTTTAAAAACTTAATTATTTATATGTTTATCAATATATCTTGAACCTCATTTCAAATCATCACACTTTTTTTTTCATGGTTACATATCATTAAATGGATGTCTTGTAATTTATTTACTGTTCTCTCCATTAATTAATTAATTGGGTGTTGTTAGATTTTTGGTATTACAAATAATAAGTTTTTCACTCCAAAGACTACTACATGAAGGTTTCTCCATTCTCTCAACACTGAGAATAACAACTTTTTATTTATTTTTTAAATATATTTTATTGATTTTTTACAGAGAGGAAGGGAAAGGGAGAGAGAGTTAGAAACATCGATGAGAAACATCAATCAGCTGCCTCCTGCTCACCCCCTACTGGGGATGTGCCCACAACCAAGGTACATGCCCTTGACTGGAATTGAAGCTGGGACCCGTGAGTCCGCAGGCTGACGCTCTATCCACTGAGCCAAACCGGTTAGGGCAGAATAACAACTTTTTAAATTGTTGCCAATATGATGAGTGAAATGTGAATATTACTGTTATTTTCATTTTAACTTCTGTTATAACTTGAGATATTCAAAGAACCTTCCAATTCAGAATACCTGGCATGACTTAATCCAAGTAAGAAGAATGTTCAGAGAACTGGCTGAGTATAACTGTAGTAGCTGAAGATGGCAACAATGAAAGAAACATTTGTCATTGTAATGACATCAGAAACATTATGGATGATTTACTTATTTACCTTAATCACATGGTAGCATTTTTCTTTCTCTACTATATTTGCCAAATCAATTTCTCATAGCAAGGGAAATTATTTAAATAATTACACCACCACAAGTGGTATTAGTCTTTAGCAATCCAAAATGGCAACAACTAGCTTTCCTAACCTATTTCCTCTTCTTTTAGTTTTTATAGATCTTCGCTCATTAACAAAATCATTCAATAGTCAACATGACAACAACCACATGTCTATATTCTTACATTTAAAAAATTTTCTTAAATTAAAAAATAAAAAGGACTGCTGAATCCTATATACTTTATATATGCCTGCAGGTGGGTTTGGGGGGTTTTCAAAAGCATGACTTGATTGCAAATAAAAATACAGGTTATATATCTGAATAATCACATAAGTTGATTCTAACTAGAGTTAGAGGACTGCTACTTGCATTATTTTATTATTTCAAAGTATTTTTATTTAGAATAAGTTAAAATATATAGACACTTCCCAAAATACCTGTCAGTAGGTTTTCAATACTTATTGAATGAACAAGCAAATGATCTTTAGCCACATTGTGTGAAGACCTGACTTAAGTCATGCAACATTAAAGTGAGTGTTTAACCAAATGACTTTTATTTGCTAAATTATTTACAAACATTTCAAAACAACCATATAAATATTACTATTATTATTCCAGTACTATATGGAGGTACAACTAAAGCTTAGAGGGAATGTTCCTTCCTCAAGCCACAGACTTAGGCAAAGGGGACACTGAAACACAGCCTCTAGGGACCAGGATTTCTATTGCTTTCTGTAGCTCTAGAACTTTAGAATAATAAAAAGTCATTGTTGGTAAGGGGCTTATAGCCTATTCACTTCAACTACTATTTTTAGAAATGTAAATCACCTCATCTTAAACATGTTTTATTCCTACATCTAGCACAGCCCTTGCCTTTAGTGGGCAATTCTATTTAGTTCTAAGTTTCTTATCATAAATCAGATACTAGACCATGTTCTTGATGATGAAGCCAGAGTGTGTATTGTCATCACTTAAAAAGAAGAGGGCACAAGACAATTTTACACTGACCAAAAACTGCTATCATGGCATTTGAATTCTCAAACATAAGAATGGTTTAGGTTAACTTTAAAGTCCAATATTATTAAGAAGCAGATCTGTCTCAGAAGCAGATATATCGAATCAGACAAAGACTCAAAACATAAAAATTAAGTACATCTGTTTAGTAAACCTTTATTAATGTGTGCAAGTATCTGTCAGATTCTTTTTAAAACCTTTGGTGTGAAGAAAATCACTTCACATATAGATATTCACTTGTCAGACAGTTTGTAATTTTGTTCTCTGCCCAAGGTGCAATGCTAGGGACTACATGGGGTTCCAATTTAAAGCAAAATCCTACTGCAAAGGAATGATGAGATCTTGTGAGCCACAGAGCTCCATGTTATAATCTATATCACTTTATGAAACTTACCAGGAAAACCATCATTATAAGTCTCAGGAGCCTTTTCATGTGCTTGCTTTCTAGTCTGTACCATCAGTCTCTTCGTTTATAAGAGAGAGTGTTTTTCTATTACCAGTCCCTGGTAAAGAGTAATTTCTAAATAAACTTTTGTTAATGTCTAGATTAATAAATATTAATATTATCAAATATTGTACTATTAAATGTATTCTCAACCCTGGATGTACATTAGTATCTGCTTACCACTAAAAAGTAGTAATACCTTTACCTGATTCCAACAGAATTCTGTTTAACTCCATTCAATTAATCAGGGAATGTGCCTAGGTTTTATTTTTTTTTAATATTTTTTTTTTTTTTATTGATTTCAGAGAGGAAGGGAGAGGGAGAGATAGAAACATCCATGATGAGAGAGAGTCATTGATCAGCTGCCTCCTGCATGCCCCCTTCTGAAGACCAAGCCCACAACCTGGGCATATGCCCTGACCTACAGAACTATGACCTCCTGGTTCATAGGTGGACATTCAACCATTGATCCACACCAGCCAGGCTAGGGTTTTATTTTTGTCGTTTTTTTGTGTGTGATCTTTGTCTGTTTATTTCCATTTGGTTATATGTCTTGAGTATTTTGGTGTCTCTTTAAAAGATATTCCTAAAGGAGATCAAATCCAAGACATTATGAGACACAAATAAGGAATCGCTGCTGGGAAACATCTTTATTGGTAAATGCACTCAAAGTGACATTTTAATTTAAAGTATAACTTCAGACATAGAGTATTTTAGTCTCTCTCTTTCCTCTCCCTTGCCTCCTCTCCACCATTAGGTACTAGCCATGGGTGGTTCTGAATATTTAAGTATTTATGAATGCCAAGGATGCAAGAAGAAAAAAAGAAAAAAGAAATATGTATTAAATACAAAAGAACTGAGTACAGGCCAGGAGGCCTAAAAGCAGACACAGAGATGGGTGAATAAGGTCTGCCTTGCATACATGTTGTCAGGACTATAAAGATAATGTATAGGGATGGCTTTCTGAACAGTTTTGGGGAATGGCTGTATCCCAAATAGTTTTTGTAAGACAAAGCAAAGTGTGAAATTAAGGACTGACTATGGCCACTATCCTTGTCTCATTCTTAATGAACAGCTATGTCTCATTCTCATTTTCTTGCCCAGCTATGAAAGAATCCTAAGGTTATCTGAAATAATACAGAGTCCCTGATCTCTTCCTCCTGCAAGGTGATTATAAAGAAAGCAACTCATTTCAAGGCACACTATTCCACAGTCACTCTTCGACAGAAGCCCACCTCAATGTAAATGAAGGTGCTTATAATAGGATCAATCTATAGTGATGATTTTCAACCCATGTCCTGTAAATCCTTGACCAGAATATGTTGATGTCATTCAAAAAATTTGCTTACTACAAAGTAAAATTCAGCATAATTTCTCCCAGATATAACATTTAAATATAGGACAATTTATCACTTAGTAGTTGAAAGAAAACAACACTCTTTGACCCAGCCTTCCCTGGAACCATGTAGCAAGACTAAGCTCCCAACCCCTATTATGCTACATCCTTTGAGTAAGTTATCTAACTTTAGTGTGTCCCATTTCCCTCAGTTTCAAATGAAGTTGATAAAAGAAAAAGTGAATACAGAACATTAGTTACAAAACATTTGTCAAATTCTTTTTCTAATATCATCTTCCACCACTATTCTTTTGTATAGGTATTTTTTCTCCCACATTACTAATGAGTTTACTAAGTCTTCAGAGTTTGTTTTTTTTAGCTAGTATGATGAAGAATCAAGATCAAAGCATAGTCATTTTTGCCCGGACAGTGTGACTCCATGGTTGAGCATTGACCTATGAACCAGGAGGCAGCCAATCAATGATTCTCTCTCATCATTAATGTTTCTATCTCTCTCTTCCCTTCTCTATTCATCTCTGAAGTAACTTATATGTTATTAGTAATAATTATTAATATAAATTATTAAGAAGGAAATAAATAAAAGCATAGTCTTTTCTTTGCAGATACTATGCTCTGCCACTAAAACCCAATTTCTGCCACTAAAACCCAATCCTGGATCCCACAGGAGAAAGGGTACTTTCTATTTTCACTCATCTCAGGTGGGTCATGAGCTTGACATATATCCTAATAGCCTTCCTTCTGCCAGTGTTTCATTTTAAAGGAAAAGAATAGATAGAAGTAGCACCTATCAAGTTTCTTCTAAAGATCTCAATGTAAATGAAGGTGGTTTCCTAGAAGTTTGCCTTTAATGAATTCAAATAATGTTGTAATAACCATCAGATTTGCCCTCCTCTTCTTTAGCATCTCTCACCCCAAATCCAAATCTAGAGACAGTTGTAAAGAAGAACAGAAGAGTTTCCCAGAGGTAAATACTAAGATTAAAATTGTATGCAAAAACCACAATGTGAACAGATTGGACAAACAGACTGACTCTCAAGGACAAAGTTTGAATTTACATATCCTTCCAGAATCATAGGACCATGAGTTTTGTAAAATTAACTAAATATTAATTTTCTGAAGTATTTTCATTTCATGTCTTAGAGCATTTAGAGGTGACAATAATTATTTAACACTTTAATCACTGTCATTCAATTAGAAGTTCCACAAACATGTTAATCCCTGATTTACTGACTTTCTCCAAAGAGTTAAATTTTGACCCTAGCCAGTTTGGCTCAGTGTATATAGAGATGGCCTAGGGACTGAAGGGTCTCAGGTTCAATTCAGGTCAAGGGCACATGCCCAGGTTGTGGGCTCGATCCCCAGTGGGGGGGGGGGGGGGGTGCAGCAGGCAACTGACCAATGATTCTCTCTCATCATTGATGTTTCTATCTCTCCCTTCTTCTCTGAAATCAATAAAAAATGTATATTAAATTTTTTTTTCAAAGATTTAAATTTCAAAATGCCTATCTTAACAGGCCCTTAAAACATACATATGGAAGAAAGTTAAGGAATAAAAAATAACTCTGACAGCACAGGGAATTGGATTATAAGTAATTTAAAAGCTATATTTTACTTCCTAAATTGTCTTAGAAATGAAATTTTTTAAAAGTAAATCTTTATTGTTCAGATTATTACAGGTGTTCCATCCGATCCCCCACCGCTGCCCCATGTCCTTATCCTCCACCGCTGTCCTCATCCATAGGTGTAAGTTTTTTGTCCAATCTCTTCCCGCACCCCTCATACCCCTTTCCCCCCAAGAATTGTCAGTCCACTCCCTTTCTATGCCCCTGATTCTATTATATTCACCAGTTTATTCTGTTCATCAGATTTTTTATTGACTTGATATTTAGTTTCACTTGTTGATAGATATGTATTTGTTGTCACTTTGTTGTTCATAATTTTTATCTTTACCTTTTTCTTCTTCTTCCTCTTCTTAAAGAATACCCTTCAGCATTTCATATAATCCTGGTTTTGTGGTGATGAACTCCTTTAGCTTTTTCTTGTCTGTGAAGCTCTTTATCTGACCTTCAATTCTAAATGATAGCTTTGCTGGGTAGAGTAATCTTGGTTGTAGGTTCTTGCTATTCATCACTTTGAATATTTCTTGCCACTCCCTTCTGGCCTGTATAGTTTCTGTTGAGAAATCAGCTGACAGTCGTATGGGTACTCCCTTGTAGGTAACCAACTGTTTTTCCCTTGTTGCTTTCAAGATTCTCTCTTTGTCTTTTGCTCTTGGCATTTTAATTATGATGTGTCTTATTGTGGTCCTTTTTGGATTCCTCTTGTTTTGGTTTCTCTGTGCTTCCTGGACTTGTAAGTCTATTTCTTTCTCCAGGTAAAAAAAGTTTTCTGTCATTATTTCTTCTAACAGGTTTTCAATATTTTGCTCTCTCTCTTTTTCTGGCACCCCCATAATTTGGATGTTCGTGTGCTTAAAGTTGTCCCAGAGGCTCCTTACACTATCTTCATATTTTTGGATTCTTTTTGTTTTTTCTAGTTGGGTGTTTTTTGCTTCCTTGTATTTCAAATCTTTGGCTTGATTCTTGGGGTCCTCTAGTCTACTGTTGAATTTCTGTATATTATTCTTTATTTCAGATAGTGTATGCTTAATTTCTGACTGGTCATTTTCCAATTTTTGGCTTTATCATTAAGGTCCTTGAAGGTCTCACTAAGTTTCTCGGATATTTCTAGAAGATTCTTGAGTAACTTTATAACTGTGGTTTTGAACTCTATATCTAGTAGTTTGCTTTCCTCCATTTCTTTCATTCGTGACATGTTTCTTTGTCTCCCCATTTTGGCTGCTTCCCTGTGTTGATGGAGTGGCTTTGTGTGGTAGGTGACCTATAGGCGCCAGTAGCTCAGCCTCCGCAATTACCTGAGGTGGACACTCTTGGTGCACCCCTTTGTGGGCTGAGTGCACAGTTTTGTAGTTAAGCCTTGATTGCTGTTGGTACACTGGGAGGATTTGACCTCCAGGACAATTGGCTGTGAGGACCCACTGTGTCTATAATGGAAGAACTGCTGTGCTGGAGACACCCTTATGGGGCAGGACTTGCTTCAGTGGGGCTTTGGTGCTCACTGAGTCTGCCTCTTGAGTGTATCATTTATGGATGTGAGGAGTTGAAAGCTGGTGTTGTCTCACACTGACCACTAGGTACACTGGCTCCTAGATCTCCAATAGGGTGCAAGTCAGCTACTGCCTGAGGCCACCCAGCAGGAGCTGGGAGATCTGCAGATTTTCCCTCTTTGTTTGGGGTTTGGAAGTTTTGGAGTTGTCTGACCCAGCTGCAGTTTGTTGGGTTAAGCTACAAAAGGGCAGGCCATTCACATGCAAAAGCTGTTGTGCACTGTTTGGGTGGGTTTGTAAATTGGGTGGGGCAGGATCTCAGGGAATCACTAGGGCATGGTAAACAGCAATGGCTGCCAGTCAGCAGTCTCTGTGTCTTTGCATCTCTGCATCCAGCCACACCCAGCCCAGTAAACAATGATTTCTGCGAGCACCTCTGCAAGAAAACCACCCTTACTTTCCGACCTGATGAAAGACAGTCCTGCTTCTCCCCTTAGGAGTCTGGGTCCCCAGAATCTCACTGGAAACTGGAGTTCAGAGCAGTCAGGAGCTTGTATCTTATTCCCAATTGAAAAAAAACAGTGCACCCAGTCGCCAGCCCTATTTGCGTGCCTTTGCACCTTTGCTTTTCCGTGCCTCTGCACGTCCTACCCGGTCTCAATGCATTTTTTTCTTTCCTTCTAGTTGTAGAACTTCTACTCCTCCAACTTTCCCATGGTTCTGGGTGATAGTCGTTTTGTCTTTTAGTTGTAGTTTTGGTGTGGTTGTGAGAGGCAGCACGTACAGGTGTATACCTTTGCCGCCATCTTGGTTTCAGAAATGAAAAATTTTAACTCAGTGCTTTTAAGAGTGTTTCATTTCCATTTTTGCCTGATTAGGAAACTTTATTTAGCATAATAAAAATAGGTACAATATTTTAATCCAAGAAGGAAAATTATTATTTTTCATATTTCTGTCCTTTGAATTATGAAAGTAATGCTATGCTGACAATAGGGATTCAAAGAGAACTGTTTAAAGTTTCTAACATACAATGAATGAATATCCCTTACTCCTATTCCAGTATAATCTCACATCATCAATATTAATGTGCAATATATATATATATATATATATATATATATATATATTAATAAATTCATATATATTCAAATTGTTATTTGTTAATGGCAAAATTAAAATGAGTTAAAAATGTTCATTCTAAGATACTCTCTAAGACAGTAGAGCAAGGCACAGGTAATGAAACAGGTATGGAAGTCAACCATCTAAAGGAATTATGATTTGTTACTTCAAAAACTAGAGATCATGATCAAATTACTTAATATGTTTGTGTCTCAATTAACTCATTGATAAAATAAGGTTAACTTTGTGTGAGAATTTTAAAACATAGTATATGTAATATAATACCAGTAGAGCTTAAAACATTATAAGTACTAAATAAAGGCCGGATGTAGATAGTTATTATTGTTGACCTACATTGCTTTAAAAACACTCCATCAATTAAGATAATTATAGGCTAATAATATGATTACTAAGTGACTCAATTCAGGTCATATATAATTAGGATGATCAATTCTACCAGTTTCCTGGGAGCAAAGGAATTAAGTTCTTCAATCTCAGAACATTGTGTTGAAACTGTTCGTATTTGAATTCCCAGACAAACCAGGAGTCAGGCCCTATATATAATAGGGAAAGAGTAGCAGAGTAGTGGGAAACAAGGGAAATAAAAATAATTTAATCGTGGATGTCTTTTAGCCATTGTTACATGGCCATGAACTAGAAAAAACACCACCATCAGCTTCTCTAACTCCCAAGACCAATCACTGTGTTAAGCCTGTTTTTCCCTGGAAAGACCGCTGCCTATACTCAAGATTTAAAAGTCCTTCAAGTTCAGATTTTTAGCTGTTTTGTGCAAATATTATACAAATACTACTGAATATTTCTTCTTAAATAGGACATTTCAGGAGAGAAATAAAAACTTTATCAAAGAAGCAGGTGGGAATTCTAAAATTGAAAAGAACAGAGTTTCAGAAAAACTATGAGCTTAACTTTAGGTTGGAAGTAGTTGAGGAAATTCAGTAAACTTAAAGAAAGATCAATAGAAATAATTCATCCTGTAAAATGAAATAATAAAAATTGAAATAAAATAAACTGATTACTCAGGAAATTATGGGATAATATAAAATGAAGAATCAAACCCTCAGACAAAAAGAATTTTAAAAAATGAGAAAAAAAAACACACACAAATTATCAAAATGACGAATGGAAGAGAAAACATAATTACAGAAAACATAATAATCTAACCTCACATATTAACAAAGTAAAAACAAAAAACCAATGACCATCTCAATAGTTGCAGGAACAAGATTTGACAAACACTGTCATTACCACTATGATTGACATCACTAAACATTGGCAATCATGTGGAAAATCTGGAAATATGTGTTGCTGGTAAAAGTGAAAAATGTTAAGACTAATTTAGGAAAGTTTAACGTTTTTTATAAAGTTAAACATGCTTACTGTATTACTAGAATTTAATGTGAGCCAATAAACTTACTATGCTAGATTAATATAGTAGACGACTACTCAAAAATTTAAAAAGAACGAAGTACTGTTTTATGCAACCACATAGATGAACCTCAGAAACATTATGCTTTATTTAAAAGAGCCAGATTCAAAACAGTATGTACACATGCTACCAAATGAACAGGCACAAACAATCTATTGTGAGATAAATCAGATTAGTGGTTTGGTGAAGTCGAGGCTGGGAGGAAGAATTGAAATTGGGTCATCAAAGAATTTTTACTCAATCTCAATTTGGATGATGATAAAAACAGTGATAATATAGATCAAAACTTATCACACTTAATATAAACAACATAATGTTATGTAAATTAACTCACAATAAAGCATTTTTTTTAACACACCAACGTGGGGATTATTTGACTGGGTCAACTGTATGTGTTAATTAAACACAACTTCCATAGTGCACACAGATATTCATGTCCTATGCAATCAATACATTTTTTGATTTATAAAGAAGGGTCAAAACCACAACTAATCAAGTTATTCGGCCACTGAGAGGTGAAAATTAAATAAAATATAGTAGTTTAAATAAATATAGTTTATACGTGGAAATATAACATTATCTATGTCTGGCCCTGGCCAGGTAGCTCAGTTGGTTAGCATATCATCCCAATATACCAAGGTTGTGGGTTTGATCCCCAGTCAGAGCATATGCAAGAGGAGACCAATGAATACACAAATAAGTGAATAAGTGAAACAAAAAATTGATATCTCTCTCTCTCTCTCTCTCTCTCTCTCTCTCTCTCTCCTCCCTTCCCTCTCCAAACAATAAAAAGAAAAAAGCAGTGCAGTAATAGTGAAAGGCATGCTCCTTGCTTTACATTATCATCATCAAATACCCATAAATCTACTATAAGAGAACTCTTTAATTTGGTGTCATTTATTTTGGCTATAAAAATTTATAATCGCTGCTATAGCTTTCAACATTTTTTGATAATTTTCATATCTTGATTTACTTGCAAACACTGAATACATTAAATAAGTTTCCTTTTTGTGTATTCCCTTCACAATTATTCCAAAATTGGCTGAAATAATTTTAATCAATTCACTAGATATTTTTGGAAAGGTTCTGAACTATTTTAAATGGGTTTACTGTTTTATATAATTCCACTTTTCTTTATGGCCCCTTGGACAGTTTTATTAACAAAAAAACAACAACAAGGTCATAGATACTTTAAAATTCCATTTTTTACTGTTATAAATTATGAAGGTGGTAATCACTACTAGCGGTACTTTTATTTTTTAAAGGAATATGATACATTTATATTCACATAAATCAATCCAAATTCTTATACATATTCAAATTCACACACACACACACACACACACACACACACACACACACACACACACACATTTTGTAAGTTAAAGTATCAATTTAACCATGGTATAACATAAACACAATTCTCAAACTGGAAGTGTTTAACACTCGCATGGAATCTTTGCCATGTAAAGATAACTAAACTAAAGAAAGCAAGTTCTTCTATTGTTACCTGAAGGCAAGTCTTACAGGTTTAACATAACAATTTCAGATTCCACTTCTAGCAGGTGTTTGTAAAAATATTGACTTCACTATCTGCCAGTGTGCTGTTCCTACCTCCAAAGTTCGGTGATTTGTTAGTGTATACATGGATTTTCAAGGCAGTGTTCATGCTCTTTCCCCTGTGCATAATTCCCTTGATATAGAATTTCCACAGCCATTGTTGTAAAAAATGTTTAAACAGAGAACATTTTGGTATGTTTGTAAGTGGGATCCATCATTCACTGCCATTCCACCAAGAGGCTATATTTAAACCTTTGCACTGCCTTGCCTTATCAAAGGAGCAGTTTGGCATTTGGTATTTGGAAACAGCTATAAAGCTGCACCATCTGTACCACTCTGTTTCAAGAGGGACATCAATTTTTATCCTTGCTGGATCCTGTAGGAATACTCTGCTCAAATCGGAACATGCATGACTCAGTTATAATTCAGTCATCTAACGGTGGCCAAGGGTGTATGTGGCAGACGGAAGCACTTGTGTTCATGTATTTGGGTAAAAATGAAAACTGTTGCCTGATATTCATTCACAAAGGCTAACAACTTACACTGGCTGACAAAATATCCCGTTATGGTGTTTTCCTCAAGATACATTTTGGCAATTTATCTTTTTAAGGGAACATTCTAGCCTCCACTTGATAATAAAAGCACGTTTCTTCATCTATGAGTTGTATTTGGGAGAGCAAAACGTAGATTTACCTAACCTAAAGCATTTACCATACATAGAAATTAGAGGTGTTCCAACTATGGAAGTATAGATTGAGTTCTTTTTCTTTAAAAATAATTAAAGTACAAAAAAAAATCACTGGTGAATCAGAGCATTAGAGAAAATCAGAGAACTATTCGTAAAGAAAATAGCACATTTGAGCAAAAAATAAAATAAAAATATTTATCTACAAATAAATTAAAAAGAATGATACCAACTGACCTTTATTTCCTCTGAACATACCAAAGAATAACTGAGCTGAAACAACATATAACATGCAAATTCTGCATTAGAAATGCACTCTTTCCTGGCTGTGAATGTTGTTAAACTTTGGGTAAAAGTGTGATATTGCTTCAATAGGAAACCATCTCTCAATGGCCTATCCAAAGTTAAAATGCCTTAGCTTTCTGAGGTTCTTTGAGATAAAATTTTAAGTAACTAATATTATTTTTACTACCTGACAACTTCCAATGCTCTGATAGCTCCTAAAGAGGTTTGGATATCCTAAGGCTGAAAAGGATTTAACTCAGGGCAATGTCATAGAACTGAAAACATTAAATTAAAAAAAAAGTACTTGGCACAATACATTTGTTATGATTTAGAAGATGAAAATATGCACGAGACATGGCAGGATGAGCTGCCAGAAACAAAGATTCATTTGTATAGTTGTGTTTTTTTAGATTTCAGTTAGATTCTGGTGTTATTTGCTCTTAAACATGACATGTGCATCCTTAGTTAGAGAATATAATTGCACATGCAAGTTCTTTCAATTTACAAAATTTCCTTGAGAAGCCTAATACAGTCAAGGAAGCCACAGATATAGTACAGACGAACTCACATATGATACTGATAACCATAGGACACTTTCACGGAAACCAATGACACCCGAGGGAGAGGAATCAAGGTTAGCAAACCACTGGCCTCATTCATCATATTCCGACAACTGCCTAAATAGAGTGTCTGGTTCTCTCTCCACAAGCTGCTGGTTTATGTATAAATGTGCCAGGTGCATGAACACGATTTCTAGATATCAGTGTGTCTTCCTGAATCAGTATTCTAGCATTTCCCTCCTAGGCACTTGAATATTATGAGTTGCATATAAAGAAACATAAATGTGATGCTTTTAAAAGTAGGCTATTCTAGCCCAAATTTAAATAGCTTAACTGCTCCAATTAAAATCTTTCCCTTTGGCAGATGTATTTTTATAGAGAAAGTCAAATACAAGGTATTCTAGTGAGTACAAAAAAAAATGTCATAGTCCAAATCTTAGCAAATAGCTCCTGAAACAAAAATATCCATATTGTTGAACATTTATTTATTGCCAACCTATTGGACTCAGACAAAGAATGTCATTGGAAAATGAGGACTTAAATTCTTAAATGGGGAGGGGAAACAGATCAGGTTTTGGGAAGTTTAAACCCAGTTTCTCCAACAAAAATTGGAGGAGACAATAAAGGGTCCATCTTCCCTCCATGGAGTTCTTTCAAGGATAAAAGAGGATAGAAGTTTTAAACTCAAAAGCCACTAGGCCACCACCACCTTCTGCTCTACAGAAATAAAATTCTCCACAAATGTGTTAACATCACCTGAAACCCAATATACCCTAATGCACTGGCTGAGTTTGGAGGCATGCTCTTGTTCTGTTTATTTGAGTTTAGTAATGGCTGTGAAGTTATGGGTCATGCTGGCAGGGGCAGGAGGCAAAGGGCAAGAAGAGGGGAAACAGGCAAGACAAGTTTTTTGTGGAGACTAGAATGAAATCATTGATGAGTTCTACGCATTAACATGACATTGGAAAAGCGATCAACCAAATACTGAAATACTACAAAAAAATTCACAGCTGATCAATGCGCATGGACTAGAACCAAGACAGGAAAAACTATGAAGGTGTTTCTATGAAATCTTTGAATTAGACCAACAGGAAGAGGCGAGATATATTTTTACTTTGTTTTTTGTGAACCAGTTATTGAAAGAAGTCAACTCTCACAGATTTAAAATGTCTGAGATCAATCAGGACTTCTATATGGTTTTCCTTTTCTTAAGCTGGAGTTTTAATGGTGGTTATAGTGGATGTCTGTTTTTCCTCCATTAAAGTTTAAGTGTATTATTAAGCGCAGTGGTTCTCAATCTGACTGAACATTGAAATTACCTGGGGAGCATTTAAAGAATACCGATGTCTAAGGCCCAGGCCCGGATTCTGATTTAATTATTCTACAATAGAGCATGGGCATTGGTGTTTGTTAATGATTCCCCAGGTAATTCTAAGGCTCAGATAGGTTGGAGAACCACTGATTTGGTTCTTAGTCTGTAGGACTATAAAGTGATGAGTCCGCCGGAACAGGTAGAGCGAGGATACAACCCAGACTGATTGGAGACCCAGGTTCCCTCATCTATTCCACATGCACAGCCTGGTGTAGACAGCATACTTTTGGGAAGGAACTGTGTGATGGAGGTTGTATGGATTATGTTGAGGGAATTCTAAATTAGCATCTGCAAGAGTCATTTGCCTTTCCCTGGTGGCTGAACCCGTATAATACAGGGTGAAGGGGAAGTAGGTTTACAGTTGTTCATATGGAAAATAATATAATAATCCTACATAATAAAAGGCTAATATCCAAATCGATCAAACAGGGGAACCACCTGTCACTATGACATGCACAGACAACCAGGGGGCAGACGCTCAACGCAGGAACTGCCCCTGGTGGTCAGTGTGCTCCTATAAGGGGAGCACCGCTCAGCCAGAAGCCGGGCTCACTGCTGGCAAGAGCAGCGATGGTGGTGGGAGCCTCTCTAGCCTCTGCAGCAGCGCTAAGGACCCCTTGGTGGATGTCCGCTTGCCGGCCCAGGAGCGGGCCTAAGCCGGCAAATGGACATCCCCCGAGGGGTCCCAGACTGTGAGAGGGTGCAGGCCGGGCTGAGGGACCCCTCCCCCAGTGCACAAATGCTGTACACCAGGTCTCTAGTTAATAAATAAGAATACAAGAATAAACTCTGTGTTTTGCGTACGCACACCTGTAACCCTACTTTTGCCCCAACTTCCCTCTATGAATAAGAAGAAATGTGCAGCCAGGATTGACACCGTGAAGTAATACAGTTTGTAACAAATGAGAAAAGTCCTTCCATATGGTTGCTTCTAAGGCCTACCTACACCACCAACCTTCCTGAAATGTAGCTGTTTCTTAGACCAGTTTCTTTTTTTTCCTAATAAAGTCTCTGTTTTATTCAAAGAAAAAAAAAAAAAGGTATCCTACAAAGCAAAACTTTTAGAATCTATGAAGCTTGTCTTTATTTCCTAAAAAACTAAATGGCCCTGACCGGTTTCACTCAGTGGATAGAGCGTTGGCCTGTGGACTCAAGGGTCCCAGGTTCGATTCTGGTCAAGGGCATGTACCTTGGTTGTGGGCACATACCCAGTAGGAGGTGTGCAGGAGGCAGCTGATTGATGTTTCTCTCTCATCAATGTTTCTAACTCTCTATCCCTCTCCCTTTCTCTCTGTAAAAAATTAATAATATATATTAAAAATGAACTAAATGAAAAAAAAAAACAACCCTGGTAGTTTTTAAAATATTAAGGCGTTGTTTTGTTTTTAACAAAACAATTCCAATAATTTTATGCCTTTTAAATATCTCATCAGCAGGTTCTGGGCCCATGTTTACCAAAAGAGAAGCATGCAGCCTTCACTTAAAAGTGGTTCGTGAGTGACCTTTCAGGAATTGGCACGTGCATATTTAGATGGAGCGACTAAGAAAGTGTCTAATATTTGTGGGCTTTGGTTTTTCCCATGCACTTAACACTTTTTTATGAACTCAGATTTTTCAAGGAAGTCTTAAAGCAGGAACATCTGCTAACCTGCAATTACGAGTGCTGACAGTATATCATCAGAGTACACAGAAGCAGGTTCAAAAAATGTGACTTTGAAGGAAACGATGACAGGCCTGAGCACAGAAGAGAATGTAATCATGCAAAGGTGTGCTCATGCATCTTTTATGTGTTCAGGTATTTGGACTGAATTTAAGACACTTAAGGTGCCTATTAACCTTAACCGATTATTGAATTGACTGGGAATGTTTTTAAAATAAAAACAAGCATATGTTGCCTTTTTTCTGAGTAATCTAGCAGCTACTGACAGTCAGAGAAGATGGATTTGATCAAAGAGAATTTTGCTTCTAAAAATGATGGTCAGTATTTTGCTTTGTATAAAGCCCTTGCCCCATTTTTTCTACTGTCAAACTGAACTCCTTCTATATTTTTCTCTCTGTTAGAAAGCCTCTCTCTCTCCCTCCCTCCCTCTCTCCATATATATCTCTCTCTCTCTCCCCAAATATATATATTCACAACTCCAAGCTTTTTCTTTTTTCCATTTCTTTGAGAAGCCCAATTACAGTGAAGGTTCACTCTAAGGTGGGGCTATATGAGAATGAGAGAATCTCTTTGACACTTCAAATAATTGACTAGTATTGACTACAATAGCTCTGTCTGAAATCCAGTTCCTTTCTAGAGCAAATAACCTGATGGTAAGTGTTATTTATTTTGGAACCCAATTATGTAACTCTATCTATAACATTTCTCACCTTGCTTTATTAAAATCTGCTTGGGAAAATAAAACAGGTTTGGGGCTAGAAAATTAACTTAAATCAATTAAGATTTCTAATATCTTACTCCAAAATAAAGTTTTAGTATAGAGTTTTTGAACTACATCAGTAAGAGTTTGGGAATCCAATTATTTGGTACCTTGGTTATTCAAATTTATGAAAAATATGAATTCTACACCAGAATTTTTTATTTATTTTTTCTAAATAATAATTTCACTGGTATAACTATTCCTGGATGCTTCATTATTTTATATGAAGAAAGATAATTTTATGTATTTTTATATTTATTGATTTGAGAGAGAGGAAGAGATAGAGAGAAAAAAATCGATTTGTTGTTCCACTTATTTATGCATTCATTTGCTGCCTCTTGTATGTGCCCTGACTGTGGTATTGAACCTGCCACCTTGGAGTATAGGGGATGACACTCTCACCAACAGAGCAACCTGGCCAGAGCCTTTTTTTATGCAGTTTTTAAAATAGGATAATCTAGTCACCAAACTGCATATAGATGCTGAATCGCATAATGTGCTGTGAAAGTTACAAAAGATCCTGGGTATTTATAATATTGCTTTTAACCACATGACAGGAGTTGCTTCCCCTTTCTTCCTACAATAATAGATTTCTGCTCTACATAAATATAACTGTCCAAGATTTTTTAACTAAAGAAGACAGCTGCCTTTAATTATACACATATGTGGTATTTCACCTGTATTCCAGAATAATTCTGCAGTTCTCAAGGAAGAAAGCCAAAGAGAAATTTCGTAAAACTTAACAGAAGCTAAATTGGCCTAAGCGTCTAAGTATTCTCAGAAACAGCAGAGAATAAAAATCACACCATTCTTTAGTAGACTTTTCATTACTACTGAAAAGACAATCTATACTTGGTGCATGCTTATTTAAATGAAAATATACCATGGGTTGTGTTAGATTTAGAGTCTATTTCAAAAAATAAGCTAAAACTCTTTTAAAAATTAGTATTCATAAAAAGGATGTTAAGGAAATGAGCAGGGAAGAATAATTTTTAAAAATATACTACATTAAACATTATGAAATTGCTGATACTCAATGTTCTGATAGGCAAAAATAATAGATTCATATGTTCGACTTGCTATTAATGATTATGTGATTATGTAGAAAAATGACTAAAAGAAACCCATCCATTGATCTAATATACAAATAGGTATCACTCAAAAAATTTTTGGGTGGGGGGATAAAGATGCTAGGAGTCAACAAAACATAATTTACAAAAATCATTTTGCCATTTACAGAGACCAAGGCTTAATGTAATGTACTTTTCAAAAGTGAATCTATTTAAAAGAGGCTCAGCAGATATTAGGAGGCAAAAGGACTTTGACATTAGCTGTGTGATGTCACTACCTTTTAGATACCTTCTAATGACGTGACTCTGAATGTTGAAGTACAATGAGCCTATCATCTCATTGTATACTACAAAGTAGCATATGGGGAAAATGTTAATGCTTCAGCTAGAGGAAAGGTAATACTCTCCTGGTCTAAAGTACTATGGTCACATGCTAATGCACTGATCTTATTTGCTACAAACATATCAGTCAATGGGCTACTGCCCATGCAGTTCACAACTGTCAGTGTCAGATCACAAGTGTAGTCACCATTATGTATCTGTGACTCTGTATAAAAAAATAAAATGGCAGCTAAGTGACGCCCAAGATAATCACTGATGATTACAACACAGCACTTCCACTAAGGACATATTGCCATCAGCTCAATAAAGGAAAGTATTCCTTATTTCCTGTACAAATACATTTAATAATGTCATCATTTCATTCTCATAGGTTGGTCATTTCAACACACAAAAGTTGATTTCTTTGTATCTTTGTTAATTTCTTTCAATAAGATACATGAGAAGCTTTATGCCTCTATCATATATGACTACAAGTCATATATGACCCCAAGTCATATATGACCCTATGACCTCTCTTATTGGAAGGGCTGTAGATTGTTAAAGATCATATTCATTCTCTATTATTATCTGCCTCTGATCCTCCCAGGAATTCAAGAGAGGGGAAAAAAATCCAATGAACAGGGGCTATTATTAAGGGGATGGGAATGGGCCCCAGGACACAGGTCAGGGACTGGCCTTGGACTGCATGAGGGATTACTGCCATAGTAACAGAAGAAAAAGAGGGAAGCAGGAGTGTAGATTAGGGCAGCTTATATATCTTTTCCTCCATAATACCTCCCCTGGGCCAATCCTATAAAATATTAGCCTAATATGCTAAGTGTTCGGTAGTCCAGTCATCCATTCTACCAACCAAAGCGTAATATGCTAATAATATGCTAAGGCCACTCAACCACTCGCTATGATGTGCACTGACCACCAGGGGGCAGATGCTCCGACCAGTAGGTTAGATTGCTGCTGGGGTCTGGTCGATCAGGACTGAGCGAGATGGGCTGGACACGCCCTAGAGCCCTCCCATGGTCCCTCCCCTGCTGGCCAACCTCCTGCATCCCTCCCCAGCCCCGACGGTGCACTACTGGGGTCCCTTGGCCTGGTCTGCACCCTCTAGCAATCCAGGTCCCCTCGGGGGATGTTGGAGAGCCTATTTCGGCCCAATCCCACAGGCCAGGCTGAGGGACCCCACTGATGCACAAATTTGTGCACTGAGCCTCTAGTGAAACAATAAAACAAATTAGAAATCTCAACTCTCCCTTTTAGTTAATTTTAGTTTCCAGATAAGTGCCAACATACCTACCGAACCTTTGGGAAGAAATTCCTCCTCACAGTCCCTGCCAAGGGAATGAGTCCCATGGTAAGGCATCAAGACATTTGCTTTCATTTTCCTGGCTGGAGGTGACCACACCAAGGGTGGGCATCTGATCCAAGGACCCCATTTGATAGGCTGCCCACTCAGGGTGGTAACCAGTTGGCCCATGATATTGACTTTCGGGACTTCCAAAAAGGAAAGACAAAGAGAACAAGGCTATTGGTCTTAGGAGTAGAACTTAAAATGTTAACAATAAAAAGCAATGAGTGAACTAAAATTGTAAATAAGGTGAAGTTTGAGTAAGCAAAAGATTTGTGATGTTAAGTGATTTGAAATGACAGGAATGGAAGAAGCAGAGATTAGAATTACTTTAGCAATGATTATGGTGAGGACAAAGGAACCCTCATGACTGAGACATGACTCAGTCCCCAGAAGAAACAGAACCTGGTCCAGATCCCAAATTATATCTAGTCTCAGTAAGCCTCAGCTTGCAGGCTATCCCCAAGTTCCCATGAGTACCTTATAATAACCTTCCTCAGCTAAGACCCATCTCCTCTCTTGAATACATATGGCTCCTTTTTTATTCTTTAAATTTCTCACAAAACTCACCAGTTTCTGTCTTACTAGTATACCATACAAACATCAGCATGTCTTATCTCCCCTACAGACAGTAAACAATGAAGAGAGCAAAGATTGGCTCATTCTTGCACACAAGAGATATATAATAAATATTTATAGAAGAAACATCCATATTATGAAATGGTATTTATCACCCCATTTACTCACATAATACTGGTTTTCAAAATTAAAGAAATAAATGCTTAAATAACATATAAGACATAAATTTGCATATATATTTGGGTATACCATTAACACGTTTTTTAATTCCCACAAATGGTATTTAATTAAGGACAGTTCAGCTTATTAAATTTAGATGGATAGTCAAAGAAATTCAAAGAACAAATCTTGATAATCCTATTAACGTCACAGAGATTCTATGAGGCAGTGGGCTCCATGGTAATTGAAAACTTTTTAATGGGAGTGTCACATACACTTATGTCCACATGGTATTAGTTCTATATTTTAGCGTAAATGCCATTAAAATGTTAAGAAGCATTTTACTATTACTTTGGTTTTCAAGCACAAGTTGTTTTTTGTTGTTGTTTTTTCAAGTTAAGATAATAAGTAACCAAAAAGCCTGATAATTTGCTTACTAAATCACACATCATGATTCAGGATGGCAGAGATGCAGTTAAACTGATGGTGCTTCTATCTGATATTATA
The DNA here is from genome assembly GCF_963455305.1 of Plecotus auritus. Classification (NCBI taxonomy): domain Eukaryota; kingdom Metazoa; phylum Chordata; class Mammalia; order Chiroptera; family Vespertilionidae; genus Plecotus; species Plecotus auritus. The sequence goes on from NC_137772.1 coordinate 47,656,361, forward strand.
ACAATAACAAATTGCTCCCAAAATCGTAGGACAAAATCAATATTTTAATAAAACAGCTTAACAAGAAAATATTACAATTATAATTCATTTGGGAGAAAATGAAAATAAACTTAAAAGACAACCAGATTCAAATGAGGATTTTAGTTTCAGAGCCCAATGAATAAAATCAGAGGGAGAAAAAAACACATATGGCCAATAAAACGCTCAGGAATTACTTTCCCATCTGTATCTGCATTCTTTTCACTTTTTTCCTTAGCTTCTTTTCATCCCAAATTGTTGATGACATCATTATGGAACAGATTTCTGGCGATGAATGACATTTAATATGAATTTGCCAAGAGAAACAGCCTAAAGTAGATTGTTGGCTAGTTTACAAACAATCCACAGTTTTCACTTTTCCAATGTGGAAATTATCTTCAATTTATACTTATTAATGAAAAAAACAGAATATAAACTAAAACATAGTTTTGGACTACTGTTTCAAAATTTTTTACTAAATCCAAGTGCATAAATTCAGGTTATTAATCACTAATTTTATCTAGTCCTATTATTTGACATGTTGGGAGATGCATCTTTATAGTTTATACTTTGGCCCTCTTTTTATCCTTGAGTTCCAGACTACTAATATAGGGAGGTTGCCTCTCAAAAACAGGTTTATATGCTAATAAATTTGAGGACACTTTTAAAATTAAAAATCATGATATAATGTGCAAGGGACTATCATTCCAACGGAAATAATTTCCATCATGTTTTGGAGCGCATCTGGGGAGGGGGGCAGGTTAGTCCTTCATAGTGTTTTGTTTTCCTTTTTATTTTTTTAATCTTTATTGCTGAAAGTATTACATATGTCTCCTTTTTTCGCCCATTGACTCCTTATAGCTCACCCTCACTCCCTGCCCCAGGCCTTCGCCACCTTATTGTCTATGTCCATGGGTTATGCATATATGCATACAAGTTCTTTGGTTCATCTCTTCCCACCCACCCATCCACCCACCCACCCCCGCTTTCCCTCTGAGATTCCACAATCTATTCCATACTTTTAAATGGCCAGCAGATGTGTACTTCAGAGTAATGATAAAGAACTACCGTGTATAGACACTCTAAAGAATAGAAGTATATATTTCTTGTTACCATTTATCCAACGCTAATTCAAAATAAAACATACTATTATTTACTTCCCAGCAATTAATGACAAGACCAGAAGTGCTCTAAACTGAGAAATAAATTATGTTTTCTACATTGTACACATGGAGCCATAAATAGCATATTATTTAACCCAGAAAGTGAAGGATAATAGATAAAAAATGAGGACATTCTAACATATGGCAGCACAAGATGAGATTTGAGCCAAAAGTCCAATAAGTCCTCCTTGTTCCTTGTTGGGCAAGCCCAGCATGGGCGTGTTAACAGAGAAATGATCACTTCTTGGGTTATTAAAAGCAACATAATTTATTTTAAAGTTGGCTCCCATTTTCCAAAAGCATGGAGATTTTCTATCAGTTTAGGAACAATGGTTTCTATTTCTTCTTTTTAGCTGGAAGTCATTTTGGTACATCACCAACTATGTAACCTTTGCTTCAAATCCACCCACTCACTGCATCCCAATACAAAGTTTGAAAATCATATTTTATGTGTTCATGTCTATTTAAAACAGTGGGGCTCCACAAAATGCACAGCAAAGGAACACAGTAGAATCTCATCATATTTTAACTTGGAAGCAATCATGAAAAATTAAGGTCAGAATATTTTCAAAAAAGGAATCTGAGCCACATTCTGAGGTAATAGTCTTTCCTTTGGCCTTAACCCTCAGGCCAGGCTGAGTGGCTGTACACTCCTCTGTTCCCCAATCCAGACCTCAATCTTGTCCTCTCTTTCCACCCCCATGCCCCTTGTACCTTTCCAACTCTGATTCTTCCCTTCACTTCTATTCTAACTCTACTAATGCAGCTCCTGCTTTTGTCTTTTGCACTGAAATGTGTTCAAATGAAAGGCAGTGGCATTCTGAAAGAATTTTGGCTGTGTGTTTACTCTGAAGGTTCACTAAATATGACCACATTTGACTAAGTTCCACCAAATTCTTTAATTGGGGGAAAGAACACAGGAAAGAAATGTCAGCTACTGAGCCACCATTTATTTCCTTATTTATTTACTTCCGATTCCAAAAGTAATACATGTTGACAATACAGAAAAATAAAATTTAATGAAAGCACAAGAGACTCTAAGTCACCCACAATCACACCACAACCATTGTAATCCATGGCTAGTATTTTAATATACGTCATTCTCTTTAAATCTTCTGCCTACCCAGACTTTTAAAAGTATCCTGCAATCCTACTGTTTACACAAATTATAATCTGCTTATTTATTTTAATAAAATACAGTTTCTATTCCCTTAAATTTCCTTAAAATATTAACTCTGCTCTTCTGCTGTATGACTGTTACCTAATATGAAAATATTATAATGTATTTAAGTAGTTGGATATGTAGGCTGTTTATAAATGGTCACTGTTGTAAATAATGCTGTGACTCTAGAATATGAATACATAAATTTCTTTTTCTTTCTTTTTTTTTATCCTCACCTACAGATATGTTTATTGATTTTAGAAAGAGAGGGATAGGGGAGGGAGGGAAGATGAGAGGGAGAGAGGGAAAGAGAGAAACATTGATCTGTTGCCTTCTGTACATCCCCCTCCAGGGATTGAACCCACAACCCTTTTTGATGTACAGGAATACCGTCCAATCAACTGAGCCACATGGCCAGGACTATGGCTGATTTCTTTACTAGTAGATGGCTAAGAAGTGGCTTCCAGTGGAAATACTACATTAAGGTAAATTGCTGTAATAATAGGGTGGGGCAAAAATAGGTTTATGGTTGTGAGTACTCAAAATACAGTTTATTCTTATATTCCTATTAATTAATTATTGTATTATTTTCCATGCAAACTACTGTAAACATACTTTTGCCCAACCCTGTGTGAGTGTGGGCATGTGCGCGCGCGCGCGCGCGCGCGCGCGTGTGTGTGTGTGTGTGTGTGTGTGTGTATTCTTTTGTGATAGGTCTCAAGAATTACTTTATTTAGTATTTGGTATTTTTTAAATATATGTTTATTGACTTGAGAGAGAGAGAGAATCATTGATTGGCTGCCTTATGAACTCCCCCTTCTGGAGATCCAGCCCACAACTTGGGCATGTGCCCTGACCAGGAATCGAACCGGATCTCCTAGTTCATAGGTTGATGCTCAACCACTGAGCCACGCCAGCCAAGCTATCTGGTATTTTTAAAACTGCTCTGGAAGAAGTGTAATTACCAAACTTACAGATGGTATTAAGGTTTTAAAATAATGTAGTAGCTAAATCTAAAAGAAGTAAAGTACAAACTAATTTCAAAAAGCTCACAGTTTGAAAAGTGGGAAGTAAGCTTCAATAGAGAAATGGACAGGGTAATGTAATTAGTGAAAAGTAATATATTCCATATCTACAAGCTGATAGGATTCCATAGTTTAAAGTGATCAATTGCCACTCAGAACAAGGACACAGAAATCATTAGAGCCTGTTTTCTGACGACAGAAGTTCAATGTACCACTGAGAGCAGGAAGATGTGGACGTATTGAATAATACTCAACTCAGGAATACTGAGCGTCCGGAAAAGCCTGATGATTTTTGAGTGAAGGAGAAGCTCAGCCAGCATGTTCGTGGGGATGGAGATATGATGCATGAGGCCATATACAACATTTGGATACTGAAAAAGATTTGTTGGATATCTATTAAGTGATGAATATGTATTCACACTAAATGCTCAATAAGGAGACATTGATATTCATGGATGAATAAAACGAAGCATATTAAACAATGAACACTAAATTCAAGGAACTCCTTTCATATAAATTTATCTGGACTAAGAATATAATAATCAGCAAAAATGACTATAATATAAATATATATTTTAATGAATAAAATAGTTCCAACCTACTTAACTTCCAGGTTCATTCCTGACATTTCCCAGATTTGTAGTGAAAACACATTTTATTTGTAAGTGAGGCTCACAGATCAAGTGAAAATGGGTGTGAACCTCTTTTACTTGGCACATAAATATTTTCCTTAGAATTCTAACATCTCATCTGTCATGTTTTTCTCAAAATACATTAAAGCTGATGAAACCACTGTTAGTGCTAAATTCTTAGCAAAGTGGTAGAACACTGTTCTCTAACAAACTCTTCCTTGCTTTGTTCTTGTTTCTCTTCCTCTTGGGCGTTCACTGGTCCATTATAATCTGACAATAATTAGCAAAAAAACTTTGGACTTTATAGCCCAAGGCCAGCCCTGGAGCACACAAAATATAAGGGGGAGAGGTAGGAATAACAGTAAATATTCATTTTCTGAACAATTCTGGTCAGATAAATATAAATAAAGCATTTTTTAAAATAGATTATCCAAAATCCAATTAGGTATTTTTATGCGCTCCCTATAAAATTCATTGTTCATGTAAATATATATTATGTTATTCTTGAAAACAAATCTGTATACGTGCTATGACTTCCATAACCTGCGTATTAAACCATATCTTGATATACTTTTAAATCTAAACGATGTTGTCCTTTATAAAATGCAGAGAATATTACTAATATGCCAGCATTGATGGGGGGCTGGGAGTTCTCCTTGCTAGTTGTCTCAAATCAACTAAGTACCACTTATACATGATACCTTCTGCCTCATAGATTTGCTATGGGAAATAACGCACCTGGCACATAGTAAGTACACAATAATTGATCATTGATCATTTTATTATTATTATTATTATTATTATTATTATTATTTATTTTTCATACTAGAGGCCCAGTGCACAAGATTCGTGTACTTCAGGCGGGGAGGGGTCCCTCAGCTCAGCCTGCGCCCTCTCGCAGTCTGGGAGCCCTTGGTGGATGTCCGACTGTCTGCAGGCCTAAGCAGATAGCTGGACATCCTTAGCGCTGCCGCAGAGGCAGGAGAGGCTCTGGCCACTGCAGATGCGCTTGTCAGGGCTTTTGGCTGAGCAGTGCTAACCACCAGAGGGCAGCTCCTATGTTGAGTGTCTGCCTCCTGGTGGTCAATGCGCATCATAGTGACCGGTCATTCCGCCATTCAGTCGATTTGCATATTAGCCTTTATTATATAGGATTACCTTTGAAAGTACACACTTGTGTACTCTCCAATGGCTAAAAGAAATATTTTAAACTAAATCTATTAGGGTGACATTGGTTAATAAGGTTATATGAGGTTCAAGTATGCAATTCTATGATCCATCATCTGTATGTTGCATTGTGTGCCCACCACCCAAAGTCAAATATTCACCATATATTTGGCCCACCCCTTTAACACTTACTACCCTCTTTTCAGGTATAAAATTGAAAGCAATAAATGAAAAAAAATAAGAAAAAAAAACCCTTAGAGACACAACAGTATGGTGGTTACCAGAAAGAATGGGTGTGAGGGCGGGGTGAAACAAATATTTTTAATTTACTTGTAGACCCTAGGGACCACTTTGCTATTCTTTGCAAGCCTACAGAAAAATGCCCAAGATAAAACACAAATTATTACAAAGAAATTATGTTGCATTAAAGTTATCAAGATAATATTAATTGTGACAGATGTGCTTCTTTATTCGCACATTGAATGATAAGATCTGGCAGCCTATTTCATTCATAATAATTACTAGGAAATAGTGATGAGGGTATATGACATTTTGAGATATCTGCACCTACAGATGTAATGTGATGTGAATATATGTGAGAATTCTATTGGTGATAAAGCTACAGATATTACTAATTTCACAGTCATTTGCTGTCGGCATTCATAATTACAGAAAACACTAAATTTCTAAAAATCAAGATAAAAATGTTCCCATTGCAGATTCTGTGAGTTCTGTCCTCAAACGCCCTCATCTTAAGAACCCCTGGGATATAAGGTGACTTTTTGGAAGATCATTAATTTTGACTTTGCCATTCAAAAAAATGAGCAGTGATTTTAAACTTGGCATCCTCCTTGCCTCCTGTGCTTCTTTCACACTCAAAAATCAAACTAGCATCCAACCTTATACACTCTAGTCCCACTGTATAGGTTTAATCTGACCACACTCACTACCTTCATGATCCCACCATGGTCTAACCCTAAACCACCTTCTCCTCCTACCTTGATTAATTCAGCGGCCTCCTGACTGCTCTCCTTGCTTGTATCTTGACCCTGGCCCCATAATCTACTCTTAAAACAAGGTGTTTGGTTCTCTCGGGATTCTGCTATGTAACTTCCCATTTCACTGGGAAAACTTCAAAAACATTTACCCACAAGGCATTATGGGATCTTCCCAGACTCTCCAAGGGTTCTCATTTCCTAATATAGTTCAGCCCACCCTACTCCAATCATGCTGGTGCTCTTAAAGCTCCAGGATTTCCTCAGGACATTTGCACTGACCCTCCTCTCAGCCTGGGATGCTGTGCTCAGTCTCTCCCCAGTGAGGCCTTCTCTAAGTGCCCAAGTGAAAATACCACTCATGCCCCTTTCATTCTCAACCTCCAACCTTACTTCATTTTTCTCCATGTACCCAGTATTATCTGACAAACTCTATTTATTTTATCGTACTAAATCCTTATTATTGAGATTATTACAGATACTCCCCCTTTTCCCCCATTGCCCCATCAACCTGGTTCCTGCTCGGCCCCAGGCCTTCAACACACTAATGTCTGTGTCCATAGGTAATGCATATATGCCTATAAGTTCTTTGGTTAATCTCTTCCTGCCACCCCTTCCACCTTCCCTCTGAGATTTTTTAAATTACTTTGTTGTTTCTTATATCACACTAAAATGCAGCACCATGATGGCATATCATTTTGTTATTCTTTTGCTTTATGGTGTGGTGTTTTGTTTTCTTTTTATCCCTGCTATCATCCTTAGCATCTAGTATTTATTTCCATAAAGGAAGTAAATAAATGTTGGTTGAATAAATGCCAATTTAATATAAACACATATGCTATTTTACTATTAATTTATACATATATATATATATATATATATATATATATATATATATGGAATAAGTGATAATTACCTCAGAAAATAACATAGATTATAAACCATTTATTTAGGTACATTATTTACATAAAATAAACTTTATACCTTCTTCCATGATTTTGTAATCAAAAGCACATTCTCAAGGTATAACTTGTCATCGTTGGTTTTATATATCGTTATAATTTGTTGTCATCTTTAATCAACTTCACCTGTAACTTTGCCTCTTACTTCCAACTATACAGCCTGAAATACAGTCTGAGACACAGATGGCAATGAAAGTATCTTGTTAGAGTCGTTAAACTAACATGACAAGTGTATCTTAGAAAGAGAGTACAGGTGCTACTGAGAGAAAGTTATTACTTTATGTCCAAAGATAGCTGATGCTATTTGTGTGTTTTTTAAATGAGATTCAAACATTTGAGTAGTTTTTATGTGTGGAATACATTTTCAAAATAAAGGAAGTCTAACATAAGTATAAACCATTTTGGCTTAAAAAGTTGCTCTGACAAATTTTTGCTTTTGTTAAAAATTAGTGTATACTGTCCAACCTATGAGGGAAGGTGGGAGGCGGGGTGTGAGGGAGTAAGAGATCAACCAAAGTACTTGTATGTATGCATATGAGCATACCCAATGGAAAAAGACACTAGGGGGTTGAGGGCATGTGCTGGGGGTGGGAGCAGCCAGGGAGAGCTCAATGTGGGGAAAAGGAGACTCATGTAACACATTTAACAATAAAGAATTTAAATTTAAAAAAATAGTGTGTATATGTGTGTGTATACATATACATATTTATATATATCTAACAATCTGTTCATATTATCATCTATATCTTTGAAACATTAATAATCAATTAACCTACTGTAACTGTTGTGAATATTTGAAAACTTACATAAGACTTTTGTCTCAACAGAATATGTTAGTTCAAAGGAATTACATATCACCAACTGTCATATCATAAAATGTTAGGCACATTTTATTGATCTACTTGACAACTTCAGTAAAATTTTACAGTAGTGTGAGAAGCACATTCTCATAAAAATCAAATTCAGATGCACTTTAACTATAAGCTGAAATATGCCACTATTTCTCCGTAGAGATGAAGGTTGTGGGTGACTTTATCATTGGATATTTTTCTGAAAGCTCATCAATTTATGAACTTTGAAAGGTCTGGTATTTTTTTTCTTTTCTTTTTTTTTAAGGTGAGTACCCTGACTTGCATACTACAAAATGACTTGAGCAATCTGGACACCATTGGAATGCCCCCATTTGTCATCTCGAATATGGCAACTACGTATGGACGTCAGTTTGCCTGAATATCATTCTTATTTCGAGAAAATATTTTTCAATCATAATCACCCTATTCTAGCAACTCATTTCAGATTGTGAATTTCAATTTCAGGTGGTGAATGTGTTGATTTTTAGCATCCTTACTTAAAACAGTACGATGGTTCACAAGTACACTGCCTGCAAGGAACTAACTATTTAATTATACTGCACAGAAGATGTCAATGCTTAATGCCCGAATTTCTCCAGGAAGCACATTTCCTAGAGAACTTTACCTGGAACAAACTCTGAAAATAATCTGTAACCTGCGATGATAAATCTTCCCTCAAAAAGAATGAAGAAAAAGGAAAATAAGGGAAGTTTCTAAGGGCCTATATCACAGTGCTTATGCGAATTATTCTGGCAAAACAAAATTGCAAGCGACCTCTAGTTATTCAACTCTTCTTTCCTAATCAGCTTTCCTGGAGTCATCAATTCCTTTAAAAGATTTTAGAGAATGAGGGACTCGAATAGCAGATAAGGAGCACAAGCAATTATAAAATGTGCCGCACAGAATAACTTTCAAGTCCAAAAGTCAATAATGTTTTATTCCACCCCAAAGTGAATAAACTATGTATACTAGTGTTATGCATTCTATAAATATCCTCCCTTCTCATATGCAAAAGGTTAGTTTACAGCAGATGATTTTGTTTTCGAGAATGTTAGCTTGGCATTCTTGATCACTGACATTTATTCTCTGCAGGCCTCTCTCCCGCCAAATTCACTTTAACTTCAAGAATGCCCATACATCTTAAGGAGCAAAAGGCTCAGCATTTTGTATCCCTTGCATTCTTTTAGTTCTCTTTAAGTCATATCCTAAAGTGTCTCTGTTCTGCGTGGTAGAGATGTGCTCATGAACAGGAAACACAGAAAAACGTATACCTTTATTCTTTGTTTTTTGAAGCAGTACAATGGAGAGTGGTACCCAGTTTTAAAATAAAAAAAAAAATTCAAAAGTTCCATTTTAGTCAGCATTGCTACAATAACAAATAACCCTAAAATCTCAGGAACTTAAAACAATAAGGATGTGTTTCTCACGAATGAACTTATTTCTTAATGTTTAAGGATGACTGTTGTGATTTAATGATTTCAGCTCTGTTCCAATCAATCTCCTCCTCTGCTGCTCTTATTTGCGACACGCCATCCTTGTGGCAGAGAAGAATAGCAAGAGACAGAGATGGTGGAAACATGCACTGATCCCTGAAGCTGCTGACCGGATGTGGCCTCTAGTGTGTCCTCTCACTTTTTTTTTTTTTTTTTTTTTTGCCAAAACAAGAATCAGGCCAAGTCCAAGTCAACAAGGGTAGGGATGTGAAATGCTCTCAGAGAGACATCACCATTGACATGGTAACAGACAGGAACATGTGATAATATATTCGACCACACTTCTTTGTCATTAAATACAGGTTTTCTTGCAAATCCTACAACTAGCTTGCAAAGTTGGGCCACATAAGACATATCAATGGAGGATTTCAATTGAACAAACCATTGACATTGTTTCATTTTCCCTTATTTATTATTTCTTTCATCCCAACAATGCTTTGACTATTGGTGGAATCAAAAGCCAATCATTGAAAGAGGTCTATATCTTCTGGCAATTTAATTAAAATGTCATGTTATTAATTTGCTGTTATGATGTTTAAACAACATCATCTTTCAAATAAAACCACCTTCACAACATTCTTCTAGCTGTCTACTCTGACCCTCATCATAGTCTACCTTCCTCAAAACATTGCCCATTCATTTAACCCATCCTGGCACCGTGTCAATGTGTACACTTTTTCCTCCCCTCACGGCGGTATTATAATTATGGAATATGGAGCTGAAAGTTTGGTACCTTGTTGAGGGAAATCCACGCATTACTAAGGAGCTACGGCTATTCAATGCAGAGGAATGAGTTGGGGTGGTAGTTGGAGAAAAAGCAAGTAGCTCTTTCCTGTGCCACAAACAATACAAAACAGAGGCTCTGTCGGCCCTGGCACTTGTCCCCAGAAAAGTGGTTAGCATGTGTCATTTGCAGGATGTAGCAAACAGAAAAGCTATGTTCTGTTCTTTCCCTGTGATATCATAGCCGAAGTAATGTGCTTAGAATGAATCTCACTACACCATGCCAGGAAAATATCCACCGGGCAGATCTCACTGTGAGAGTCCTTTGACATAAGACAGATGCCTATAGTTCCCAGTATTGCTCTGAGTATGCCGTTAATGAACAGAAGTTGCACATTTGAACTACCGCTAACACAACAGCACCAAAACCTCTCAGGTCTTTTTATCTGCTACAAATCTCAACCCATGTTTGCAATTATTATAATTTTTCTATGTCTTCTTTATTTTTCATACTATTTGTTATGAATGACAGAGATCCTGTCCTCCACTTTAAATAAAAATCTCCCTCATATGAACCCTGGCCTCCTGTTGGGACATTTGCATTAGTCAGAAGCTCATTAATTAATGATGAAGTCCTCTCTGCCATGGGAAAATTCTAGGTACAAAGTGTACACATTAAGAAAAGTCCATAATTTCTGAGCCTATATAAATATAAATTAATGAATTTCTCCAAAAGTAACGATGTATCTACAAACAGGTAATTCACAATGACTTCAGGTTTTGTATGTAATTTGGGGATAATATGATGGGGCTTAAGATAGAGCTAAGTAAAAATTATATTATGCTAAGTTCATCTAGATTCAGATTTGTGAGAAAACTGAACATTCTCCCATAAATATATCTGTAGACACGTGTTTATCTTTGAATAAGTATTATAAGTAATGTTGGAGAATTCCTATTGAACCAGCTATGATGTCAAACAGCTTTCTTTAGCCTCTGTGCTTCTTTGTGCTCATGTAGTACTCAAGATGGTTCTTATTTGCCATCCTTTGCCTTCCTTTTACTATAGAAAACTAAAAAACTTCTTTCCCATTATCTATTGCCTAAGAGTGGCCACACGATACTGTTCTGACCAATAAGGGGCAGGTAAAAGCTCGCTAAACATTTTAGAGAAAAATCTTTGTGTTTCTGGCATAGATGTTACTTCTTCCTTCTCCTTTCCTTTTCCTACTATGTTTTCTCCCTCCTCGTATTTCTAGTAACTCAAATGTGATAGTAAATTGTTCAGAAGCCACACTGTATCTATGAGGAAAAAATAAAATTACAAACACATTCACCAGATATCCTTGAGCCACAAAACATATGCTTGGAACTGAAAACATTCTGACTTCTTGTTAAAAAATAAAATGTAAATTTGTTTTTTCTTTATTTTTTTTTCTTTATTCATTAAGGTATTATATATGTGTCCTTATCTCCCCATTTGTTTAAGCCACTGTTTAGTAGGACTTTCTATAATTCGAACATGAACACAAAGTATAACTGTTAAGAGTTATAAGTGATTATGAAACTATTGACCATTGTCAACTTTTATATAATTAGTTTGTTTCACTAGACTAGACAGTATCTTCAGATGAGGACATATAGGAGATTGTCAAATTGAAAAAAGGGACAGGTCATGTCTCTTCAGGAACAAAGATAATTGGTGTCCTGACAGTTTTTGAAACACCAATTTAGGTACAAATATATCAAAACCCATTCCATTTTCTAAGGTATTTCGTGTCTGAAAATAAAAAGTGCATGTTTGCCCTAGCCAGTGTGGCTCAGTTGGTTGGAGCACCATCCCATGCACCAAAGGGTCATGGGTATGATTCCCAGTCAGGGCATATACCCAGGTTGCAGGTTCAATTCCCCGTTGGGGTACATATGGGGGGAACTGATTGATGCTCTCTCTCACATGGATGTTTCTCTCTCTCCCTCGGCCTTCCTCTTTCTCTAAAATCAATTTTAAAACATGTCAATAAAAAAATAAATGCACACTTAAGATCAGTCTTATTAATTTAAAAATTAAAACAGGAAAGCAGTTCTTGTGTCACCTTTGAATGGGAGTAAGAGAAAGTGTGGTGAAGTATGTGTTTACTAGATCATTTTAGAAAATATATACCAAGTAGTATGTTAATGTTATCATGAATAAACATAATTTGCATCTTCATTGATAAACTACTCTGTTATAAGCAGAGGAAGCAGGGGAAACATATGTTTAGTAATTTGAAATTATGGGTTCTTTCAACTGCACAGTCCTAACTCTAGATTAAAGACTTCCTGGGATGCAATTCTTCTCTAATACTATAGAAATCAGCAGCACCATGGGCTGAAAAATTTCAAAACATGAATTTAAAATCCTCAGAGGACTGGAAATCATAACTTGATTTGCTCTTCTTTCATTCCCTACTCTCTGACCTTTCTATTCCTGTCTGTTCTTGTTGCTTTTAATTTAGGTTTTTTGTTGTTGTTGTTGTTTTATTGGGGGTGGGAGGAGGTAGAAAAAAACAAACTTTGGGTAATGGCAAAAAGAGCAATTTGGAAAGTTATAAAACTTGGGTCAGGGAAAAATGTGAAATCTACAATAGGAACAGTATCTTAGGATCCTGAACCTAAAACGGCTGTCTTTCATCTGCAAAACTCAATTACCTTGAAGTAACATTCTTATTGCCCTAGCCGGTTTGGCTCGGTGGATAGAGCGTTGGCCTGCAAACTGAAGGGTCCCATGTTCGATTCCGGTCAAGGGCATATACCTTGGTTGCGGGCACATCCCCAGCGGGGAGTGTGCAGGAGGCAGCTGATTGATGTTTCTAACTCTCTGTTTCTCTCTCATCGATGTTTCTAACTCTCTATCTCTCTCCCTTCCTCTCTGTAAAATACCAATAAAGTAAATTTAAAAAAAACACATTCTTATTTACTTCCCCAAGTCAATTTACAGAATAATCAGTGCTCACAAGTCTGACCCATGAGATCACATTAAATGCAGAGTTCAACAAATACATAAGAAAAGCTACTCACCAAATTATAAATTGGCAAAGGAAAATATCTTAGCAGTCAACAGTTTTGGAAAACCAAATTCTTATAGAAAATTGTCAACACAAATTTTAATCACCCATCAAATGTGTCCCTACTTGATATGACCTGAAGGGCTCATTATATTTTTGCTTTCTGACTTATAAACTCAGAACTAAATATTTTTGGTGTTAACAATATTTGTATAAATAGTGCTTTGATGTTTGGCTGCTTAAATATGCAAATGACTTTGCATTTAGCCAAGGCTAATCTGACTTGTTTAGAAAAAGGATGCTTACTTCTAAGATATTGGTGGTACTGAAAGGGTGTGGTTGGGTTGTGGATATATCACTGTATATAGTGTACATACATGTGCATTTATACACACACACACACACACACACACACACAACTTGGCCATTTCGGAAACACTTATTTTTCTTACTTTAATAATACTGATAGTCAGTGACACTGCAAATCTCATGTCTTCAGAGTTAACACACATGATATCTGATGGTCCCCATGTGGAAACTGAGACACTGATACAAGATTTTCAAAGACATAACTTCTAAATTGATATTTCTATATCTTATTTCAGGCAATCAGATATTTTGAAACTTACAGTACCATCTTTTTGTCTCTAATTTTTATGAAGGTAGACAAGACAAACACTTTGGAAACAGAGATGCTATGTCAAATGATCCCTTCCACCTCCCTTGCTTCCACAATGATACACCAGAGCAGGGCTCTGCGAATGAGGCATAATGTGACAAAGAAACAGAATTTCTGATAATACTTACCCAAGGATATCCTAAGGACCACACTAAAGTGAACTGTTCCCTAAAACTGAAAATCACTTGTATCTTTAATACACATTTATATATAGTACTAGAGGCCTGGTGCACAAATTTGTGCACCAGTAGGGTCCCTCGGCCTGGCCTGTGGGATCGGGCTGAAACCAGCTCTCCATCTGCCGAGGGGTCCTGGATTGTGAGAGGGCACAGGCCAAGCATAGGGACCCCACCAGTGCACAATAGGAGCCGGGGAGAGATGCAGGAGGCTGGCCAGCTGGGGAGGGACTGTGAGAGGGCTCCAGAGCATGTCCGGCCAGTCACGCTCAGTCCCAATCAGCTGGACCCCAGCAGCAAGCTAACCTCCGGTTGGAGCATCTGCCCTCTGGTGGTCAGTACACATCATAGCAAGTGGTTGAGCAGCCTTAGCATATCATTAGCATATTACACTTCAGTTGGTTGAATGGCCGACCAGACAACAGGACACTTAGTATATTAGACTTTTATTATATAGGATTTAAAATCAATGCAAATATTTATCATTCATTTACTATATTCTCTATTGGAAAAAACACATTAGATATTATGGAGAAGACACACCTTGGCATATACACAAAGAGTCAAGAAAAGACTTATGTCCCTTTGGGACTGGTACTCAATTTGAAGAGATAAATTCATGAAAAAATATCCTATACTAGTATAATAAAAGGTTAATATGCAAATCGGTCGAATGGCGGAATGGCCAGTTGCTATGACACACACTGACCACCAGGGGGCAGACGCTCAATACAGGAGCTGCTTCCTGGTGGTCAGTGAACTCCCATAGGAATTAAAGGAATTAAAATAGAACTATATGAGATCCTTTACTCATTATATAGATGAGAATACTATATACAGAAAATGTGGACAATGGGAGAATTAACAACTAGTTCTGCAATCTCAACAATTATCATGCTTTACTCACTATATAATGCTGACTCCCTGAAACTTGGTTTCTATGTGTAAACCTGTTGAGAATTATTGAACTGAGAAGACAGTCTGAATACGAAGTATCTTGAGTAACTAAAGTTGTGCCACATTCACAATCGATTGGACTAATGGCCAGTTCAATCATTCAAAAGAACCCATTAAATTGTGGAAATACACTAATGATAATAAGAGCTAATTTTTATTCTGTGCTGGCTGTGGTCAAACCTAATATTGTCTCCTTTAGAGCCATCATTTGATTTATTTCCCATAATTACCCTGTGTATTAAGTACCAATGTATAGATAAGATCACGGAGGCTTATAAAGTTTAGGAAAAATACTACAGTCAAAGTAGCAGATACTTATGCTTCAGGTTTCTTATTAACAACTAGAGGCCCAGTACACAAAATTCGTGCACAGGGAGGGCAGATCCCTCAGCTTGGCCTGCACCCTCTCCACCGGGATCCCTCGGGGGATGTCTGACTGCCTCTTGCATTCCGGGACCGCTGGCTCCTAACCACTCGCCTACCTGCCTGCCTGATCACTCCTAACCACCTCTGCCTGCCTGCCTGATCACCCCTAACCACCTCTGCCTGCCTGCCTGATCACCCCTAACCACCTCTGCCTGCCTGCCTGATCACCCCTAACCACCTCTGCCTGCCTGCCTGATCACCCCTAACCACCTCTGCCTGCCTGCCTGATCACCCCTAACCACCTCTGCCTGCCTGCCTGATCACCCCTAACCACCTCGGCCTGCCTGCCTGATCACCCCTAACCACCTCTGCCTGCCTGCCTGCCTGATCACCCCTAACTGCTCCCCTACTGGCCTAATCACCCCTAACTCCTCCCCTGCTGGCCTAATCACCCCTAACTACCTCTGCCTTGCCCTGCACCCAGGACCCAGGATTCCCTCCTCCGGGCAGTCTCAGGCACCTGGGACCCGAGCTTCCCTCCCTCTGGCTGGCCGTAGTCACCCAGGACCCGGGCTGGTTTCACCTGGGCTGGCTGCAGCCACAGGGGACCGTAGGTGGGCGGCTTCACCTGGGCTGCAGCCGCTGGTGCCCAGGACCGCGGGGCGGGTGGCTTGTCCCTCTCCTGGGCTGCAGCCTGGCTGGTCCCCATTCCTCTTTCATGAGCTCATTTGTGCCTGGCTGGTCCCCATTCCTCTCTCCCCAGTGTTGAGTGTCTGAGCTGTTACAGTGTGATGGTGTGAGGGCGTGATGACCATTTGCATATTAGCTCTTTATTATATAGGATGAAATAGAAGGCATGTATTGAAGAGATAAAGTAGTAATATATCCTCTTCCTGATCAAGAAAGCAAAGGGGGTAAGAAAAGCAGTACTCTATTTTTATCACTGACTATTATATTTCCATGCACGTATCAAGGGCACATCTATTCCATATGTAGATGATTAAGCAGAGTAGTCTCATTTATTGTTGTATTTGAATAGTGGAATTTATTGAATTTTACCAATTGAGGTTTTTAGACATAGATATAAAACATATTTTATTATATCTTTAACCAAATGTCAGGGCAATGTATTATATGTCAAAGACAATATGTAATGTTGCAAGTTAATTTAATTTTTTCTATCTTCCTATTAACTGGATTGGATCAAATGTATGACTTGACTGTGAATCATGAAAAATAAAAAATATATTTTATTGAAAATTAGACTACTTTAGTAACTTACTTAGGCATAGCCTCTGTATCTTTTGAATAAAAAGATGCACTAGTTTGTTGCCATATTCTTTTAATGGTTTTGTTTACAAATATTTTAAGTCTGATTATTCAAAAAAGTATGCATGTCTATTTTTCTAATAGGCATAATAAATATATAAGAAATAAATAACAATAAACAAAATAAAGCAATAAGAATTTCCAGATGGTGTGAGAGACCTCAAAATGTCCAAGTGTAGCAAGAAATGCTGTTCAAATTTCCAGTATATTTACCAGAATTACTATCTACATAAACACACTGTGTGTTTAACCTTTTCCTGGAGGTTTTCAACTCTGCTAAGCAAAACTCAAAGACTATGTAGCCAGATTTAACAAGTCATTGGAAGTAAATGGATTCTTGGTTATAAATAATTATGATTTTTAAAGTAGGATTATTTTTTCTGGCAAGAAGTGTAGTTTTATATCCCATGTTAAGTCCAATAAATTTTTCTTGTATAACAAGGAAAAACTTCCCCAAATTTGGCCTGATTTATTTGATCATTCTACCTGTGCCCCATTCCTATAATTATGTCACTAGACTCTATCCTGAGTCCCATTTTTAAAATATTATCTTTGTTTTCTATGCTCCCCAGTAAAAAATGCTTTGAATATTTTGAATACTGCTGCTTTAAAAATTATGTCACAAAACTAACTCAATAAGGGATAGGTTTTAAGCTTTCTTTAAAATCTCTGTCCTATCTAAATGATACCATTAAAAATTTTTTTTCAAACCTATATCTTTATCTAAAATCTGATTCTCCTTCCTTAGGCTGTAGGAAAGGCAGGAAGGCAAAATTCAACTTGGTCCAGAATCCAAATGGACTTGTTGACCAGAACATTTTCCACTTTGCTATTTACAAAATCCCAATGTAAATGCAGGTACAACTAATGGACCACATACAGCTGGTCCCAATTGCACAACCCTATCACAATGAACTGCAAAGACTCAGCACCCACCTTAGCCCCCCAGAAGACTATAGAAATATTTGAAAAATATTAACATACTTACCAAGTAAAGTCCCCCACCTATAGCCCCTATGAAAAGGTGCACATTGGCAGCCCCCTCCCCTTTTATCATAGAATAGGTGATGCTCATGTGGCTGAGCTCATGAAGAAGAGGAAAGTCTCTCCTCCCTGAAATTATACTGGAAAGGCCATTGCCATCTAAAATGGAAATGAGCCTGGAAATTTACAACATAGAAAACAGCTGGGGAGATTCATGAGCAGAAACAGAGGCAGAGAGAAGATATCGCTATAGATGACGAGATGAGGAAGCTAGCTAGTACAAGAATAAACACACCTCTGGAGAGCATAGGTCATGGCTACGGTTGAGCATTTGAGTTAGGATGCATGACTGCTTCTGGCCATGGTCCCAGGGCCATTCTATAATTCCTCTGAGGTTCTCTCCTATCTCCTCATTTATTCACTGGATTTTCAGCTGTTGGCTCAGTTCCAATGGGCAAGCTATTTCCTTTGTCTGAAATTCTCTTCCTCCCAGACCCCCACATGATCCTACACCTCCTCAGATACTTACCCACTCAGGCCTCCCCTGACTATCCTGCCTAAAATCTCAGTTCCCACCTTCTACTTCTTATGTCCTTCTCCATTCTTATCTTCTCTTTAGCAACTATCACTATCATTTTATATAGTTTACCTAATTTCTTTATTTTTTCTTTAATTCCTAAACCAGAGCGTGAACTCCCTGAAGGCAATGACTCTTGTCTAACCCATTCCTTGCCACAGTTCATCTCTTAGCACATTAAGACACTATTCTTTGAATTAATAAACAAACCTAACACCAAAACACATGGACTATTTATAGTTAGTCCTTTATCATTAGGGTCTGAGAGAATGAGAATGGGTTTCCAAAAAGAAAGACTTCAGCGTATGTGTCTGCAGGTATACAAGGTCATGTGTGTTTGATCAGTGCCCTAGCACAGGGCCCCAAACTTAGAGTTTTTATGCTTTGTTTCAGGCTCGGTTGTCACTGTTTTAAAATTCTTATTAATTTTTCAACAAGAGGCCTTACATTTTCATTTCACATTGACCCCACAAATTAGGTGGCCTGTCTAAATGTATCACCGCTCAGGTTCAAATCTTTCATATTACTCAGCATCATGTTTACATGGGTCGTATACCTTTATAAGGAAAGCATTCCACATTCTACATGAGCTATCCAAAGGCAGCACACTGTATTGCCAACACACAAACTAGAAGTCAGTAGAGTTGGGCTATGGCTCCACCTCGGCCAAGGACTACCTCAGTAATCTCGAACCTCACTTTCCTGATTTGTAGAAGGAGGAACCTGAACCAAAGAGCCTCTAGGTTACCATCGAGCTCTCTTATTCTCTAATCCTTTTCTAATGTTGTATTGCGCCTTTGAAAGTATAAATATTTATTTTCCACCTCTCTGCCAAACTCTCTTACGCAAGTTGTTATGACAAAGGATTAAGCAAGCAAACTCCTCATTTTACATTTTTGCAATATAAATTCTTGTTCTGATTGATTTGCCCACACTTATTTGTTTGCTTTCCAACTGTATACCCACCTAAACATAAAGAACCAAAACAATTGATTAAATGTACTCTCATTTCCTTGGATACATTCACATGATCAAATAACTTATTGGTTGGAGTTTTCTGAAGCAGATCTACAATTCCATAGTGAAATGCAAAGTCAGCTGTGGGGTGAAGGACCTCTCTGTGGCCTGAGAACATGCTGATGGGCTGCAAAGCAGGTTATTTGAGGCAACGTCAATGTAGTTAGCAACACTGAAACCTCAGTCCTCCAGATGTCCATCAGAATTTTAAACTCTTAAAACATACCTGTAATTATTCAATTAACAATAAAAACCTATGTGTTGAGAAATATTTTTTAAAGTATGTATTTTATTCATAATTACAGTCAGTTCTGCTATGAGGTGAAATATGTGCCCCATCCAAAAAAAAAAAAAAAAAAAAAACAACAACAACAACAAAAAAAACACCTGCTGTGCAAACTGTATGATTAAAAACCACAGTGCTTATCAGGAAAACAGAGTTAGATACACAAGGCACAAAAATTTCATCAGTGACAAATAGAATATGACAGAAACCAAGTAATTGCAGCACAGTTAACACATGTTAAATGACTAAGATTTCCATAAATATGGCATTTACTTTGAAAAATCACTGGAGTTTATGGGAGAGCTAAAAGAGAAGGGGTGTGGCTTTGAGTTATTGTAAATGGTGGAAGGAGGGTTACCAGAAATTGGAGGGAAAGGTGAAATAGGATGTATGTATGGGAGGTGGCTCATAACACAACCGCTAGCTGGTAGATGCTGGAGGCAGGGTAGGCTTCTGGGTTGGTGACTGGTGTGCAGTCACATGGGCCCAAGCTTCCAGACGGCATGGCTTGTTTAATGCTCTGCTGTGGCTCCCTTGAAATTCTCAATAATTTTGGAACCAGGAATCTCACACTTACATTTTTCGCTGTGTCTGCCAAATTCTGCAGTTTGTCCACATTTGAGGTACAGGTGTGTGGTTATGTGTGTGGGTGCCTGCACATGAATTTTTATAGGGTACCATTCAGCCAGGTGCAGTTTTCTATATTAAAGTTAGTGTTTCTAGCAAATGAAATTGTGTATAAGCAAATTCAAAGTTCTCATTCTGTTCAAATTTCCCCATGATATATCAGTCATGCTGGAACAAAAACAATAAGCATGTTTTCAAGACAAGTATTATAGAGAAAATGATGGTATTTAAATTTTAGGAAAATATTATTAATCTGAGGTGAAGTGAAGGAGATAGGGATCCTAAGCATGGAGGAAGCAGTGCATTCCCTATAAAATCCAGGCTTACTCATTCACCCACCAAGGGGATATTTTTGACCTTCCAGACACATTGCTAGAGCATGAGGAGGAGGAATGAGGGAGGCCATTGCACATCTGGAGGGAGACCAGGTGCAGGCCAAGAGGCAACCAGCCCACCTGGTCTGCAACCAGAAAACAAGAAGGCAAAAAAAAAAGCTTTCAAAATGAGCGAGTGAAAGGCCATAAGACAAGGAACTGGCCGTCTGAAGACCTGAGAATATAACAGAGGTAGGACTCACACCCCCAGCACAGGGCTTCCTAGCCCAGCAGGATCTTAGACACTCCGACGGTCCCCATTTCCTATAGACAGTAGCTAAGCCAGGAAAATACAGTTTAATGATTTCTTTATCATCCTCAGTTAATGTTGCAGACGTAACATACCTATTTTGAAGTTTACAATCTTTAGTGAAAAGTAGGGAAGAAATGAAGAACAGCAGATTCACTTGCATCTTTTTTTTTTCTTTTTTAAGAGAAACATCAAAAGTGCTTTATTCAAAGTAATGTCCATTGCTAGCTACACATTTCCCCCATCTTTCAGGTAATTCGTGGATATTCTCCCAATGCAACCTTTCTTGTTTTGAGGCAAACCATTCAGAGACCCAACTTTCCACTTCTTCCTACGTTTTGTTTTTGTTTTTGTTTTTTTAGTTTATTTTTATTTTATTTTTTAATCCTCACCCGAGGATTTTTTTTAATTTCTTTATTGATTAATGTATCACATATTTGTCCTTGTCCCCCCAGTCCCATCCCAAACCCCTCCCCACGCATGCCCCCACCCCCCTGTTGTCTGTGACCACTGGTTAGGCTTATATGCATGCATACAAGTCCTTTGGTTGATCTCTCCCCCTTACCCCCACCCTCCCCTACCTTCCCTCTGAGGTTTGACAGTCTGATGGATGCTTCCCTGTCTCCGGGTCTGTTTTTGTTCATCAGTTTATGTTGTTCATTATTTCCCCTAGATGAGCCACTTGCATCTTGATTGCAAGTATATATCCTTCTCTTATAACATTTGTCTCACTATACTAGTATATATCCTTCTCTTATAACATTTGCAAGTATATATCCTTCTCTTATAACATTTGTCTCACTATATATATAGTTACAGTGAAATAAAAGTATAGTTGAATACTGGTATATGATATATTATTGTTCTCCTAAAATTTTCACCCAATGCACTTTATTTTTTACAGAATAAAGAAAATTCTGAGCAGAATGTTTAAGCTATTTAATTACAAACCACAAAGGACAAGTAAAGTTATGGAAAACATTCTGCCAAAATCACTTTCCCTCCAAGCTTCAGTCTCCCTCCAGCCACATGTCATTGAACTACTTACATTCTATCACATAATCTCAGTTCCAGGATTCAATTTTCACTCTTGAAACCCTTAGCTTTTAGTTATTCCTTATGAATAGGTTTATCTCCCCTTGTATATAGCCAACTCTTAGTCCTTGGCTTACTTAAAAGCACTACTTTGCAAAGGTAACTGTTACCGATGTGTTGATTTACATCTTTTGTTAAGCCTTCTATGGTGAGATTTGGCTGGTTTTCTACTCATCTGGGTATCAGGTGCTATTAAGAAGCTCATTACCATAATTTGTTATTTATATGAGTGTGACTTTACACATGTGGTTTTTCTCTAAGTGCTACACACCTGCTATTTTTGCTTTGTTTTCTTTTTTGTAAAAGATAATTTTTGTGCTTTTAGAGGAAAATCAGGAGGATTCTGGCTTTTAGCTTCCTTTATTAATCTTGCAGTTTCATTCGCAATGAAATAGCTTAGTCCTTCTGGTGTGAAACCAAGTTCATGATAACACAGATTGAAATCAAGACATACAAAGCCGTCCTTTTGAAATGAAAATTTTCTTTCAATAATACTAGAAACTCCTCAAACCCACAGTGTTTCAAATGTACTTAAAAATGAGGCAATCTGCTTCTTCCCATGAGATGTATTATTTTAAGAGTGCTCCTCACATTTGCTGTGTTGCAAGTTATTGGGTCTCCCATTAGCTCACACACTGCCAACTCTCAGATCACACAAGGCCAGTGGGAGAACAGTCACTATACTGGCAATTTCCCACATTTGTGCTCAGTGAAGTTATATCTATGTTTGGAAGATAGTAAAGAGAAAAGGGGGGAGACACTTAAAGTACATTGTACTCAGGCACTAATTCAAAAAATATTAAATGTGAGAATGTATTTCCTGTAATAAATATTAATAAAAAGTCTCAGTGGTTGAAGCTAGGGTTTGAAGCAGGAAGGTCATTCAGAAAAATCATGCAGCACTCTAGTCTCTGATTAGAGAAGAGTGAACGTGTGTGTGTGTGTGTGTGTGTGTGTGAGAGAGAGAGAGAGAGAGAGAGAGAGAGAGAGAGAGAGAGAGGCTAAAATTCATTCTGTATCTCTTTAACACATAGGTTATCAGTTTCTTCTTCCTGACTCCTTGAACAACTTTTACTTACCCTTTCTACAGCTTCGTATCTCTCACTTATCAAGTGGTGGTCATCATAGGACCACTCTGTGAGATGTTAAACATTAAGAAACTCAGCAGAATGCCTGGTACATGGTAAGTGCTCAACAAATATTAGCAATTAATAGCGTTTTAAATATTTGTGAGAATTATTTTATAGTGTGACACATACAATTGTGTGACACCAGCAGGAAGTGTGTACAAGTGTGCAACTTATTTCCAGAGTTTGACAAGGTCTCCCATTCTAAGGTTGGTCACAGTTATAAAAGTATTTATTTCATTAAGTCTGGTACTGTCTATTGAGCAAGCTTACACTGTTTTTCCAAATTGGAAGTCTAATAAGGAACATATTGAGATCTTGTTATACCCAATTCCCAGTCCTCTATCTAGAAATTCGGATTTGGTAGGTTTGGGGTATATGCAAGGATTCTCCTTTTGGGGGACATATCCAAATTATGCTTATTAACAACCAAATTTGGGGGAAATGGCTATCACAAGATTTAATAAGGGATACTCTCATTTTATAAGTTTATTGTTATAAAATTCAAGGAATGTGTCAGATAGTAGGATTCAGAAAATATTCCATGCACCACTACTTTTCCCAGCCTCCCTTGTATTGAGGTAAAGGCCATGTCAGTAGTTCCAGCCAATGGTTGTAAGTTTCCACGGATCACTGCTAGGCCACTACAAAGATTAAGGTATCTTTCTATTGCTCTCTTCCCTTCTTGATATGAGCCCTGAGAGTGTTAACACAGTGATACGACAGCATTGATGGGGCCTCTGGCAGTCTGGTTCGGAAGTAATTATGGAAAACATAGCAGCAACCTCACCCACTTTGGCCTGATGAGCCTATCCTATTCATGGAGCATAAGCAAGAAATAAATCTTTGTTAAAATTAATCACCACCCTAACTGGGGGAATTCTCTATTCATTGAATAGAGCTTGAAATAAAGGAATAGGCACAGGAAATTCAACTATTCAATAAACACTTATTGATCAAATGTAGGGGGAAATGATATCATAGAGCACAGCCCAGTGAGATGAAAAACAACACTGGCTCCTCCAAATAGGAGAAGGATGTGCAATTGTCTACGGAGTATGAAGAACAGCTTTAAGATGGTAGGAGAGTGATGGGAAGGAGGAGACTGGTTACTTCTAAAGAAAATAGCTACTAACCCACTCCCTGTACTCAGACCAACCCTTTGCTTATCAAAAGTATCTTGCTTTGGGTAATCACAATAACATGAAGAATCTATTGATTTTTAGAATTTGGATGGGTGTCTGGTTTCCAGAGTATAGCTTCAAATATTAAAGCTGCTAACATTAGACCAACAATGGACTTAATGGTAATTGAAAACATATTTTCAATAAATAAAAACACATTTTGCACACTTTATTTTAAAAAGTTTACTTATGATTTAGACTAACACAGATGTGGTTTAGAGACATTCTATAGTTAAAGAAATGGAACTTAATGGGAAAGAAAAATACCAAAGAGGAAATGAACTGATATGATTTAAAGTGTGATATTATTACCATTGTCAATTATGTCAGCCATGGTTGTCTCAAGTAGAACTTCACTTGATTGAAAGCCAAGCAAGACCTCTGAATTATTTTCAGTTAATTATAAGTTAGCCATACACTGCAATGATAACAATGTGTTAATCAGTCAACACTGACTCAATAGTGACAATTAAAATGGTTGGTTTTTCCTGCTGGACAAAGGGTATCCCAGTGAGAGAAGAATGTGGATGTAATATATTTTGCTAAATAAAAATCTTGACTGATTTGGGAGATTAAAAAAAAAGTAGGCTAAAACATTCTACACAAAAGTTTATGCATTAAAAAAGGTTTAACAGCCTTCTAAGTAGCATGAAAAATCAGTAGTTTAGGAAATCTTTAAGTGTGGGACTCATATCTTAGGTATAAGTAAACATATCATCTGTTCATTATCACAGATATAAAGAAAATTGTTGAGATATATTTAATATATAATTGAGCAATCATACAAAACTGTCATATTAAAGACATATTAAAAGAAAAAATGTTATACTATGAAAACATAAAATAAATTTTAATAAAAAACACACATACATGCCAAAATCTTTCTATATTTATAACCATAAGATACAAGCATTAAAAATTGTGAGAGTTTTATAAAAACATTTAAGAAACATAGACTTTTCCTTTTTCTGTAATTATCTACTATGTGAATTAAGTTTTAGAGTTGTGAAACTAAAGTTTTGTTTTCTTTAAAGTAACTCATGTAGTCAATGTCTAAAGCAGTGATTTTCAATCACGTGCCATAAGAATTTTTAAAACATGCAACACCTGACCATTTAGTCAGGGGCACTGACCTTTTTTCCCTTAGATTGTCAAATTAAAAATAATGGCAACAGCCAACACAACAATAGCTGTCCAGTGTGTGTTAGTCAAAATTATACCTGTTTTGTCAGACCCACACAAAAAAATATATATTATATAACATACACAATATTATATGAAATATAATATATATATTTTGATGTGCCACAGAATTTTAGTAATTAGTTTATGTGTGCCATTAGGTGGAAAGGTTGAAAAATCACTGATCTAAAGCAATAGAGGGAAAACAGGAAGAAGAATGACTTCTCCACATATTTGGTGCATTTAAGCAATTCCTCAGATAATGGGATTTCTCAGCTGAACTCATATACCTACAATGCAAGTTCTACCCTGTAAAAACATTACATAAAACAGCCATCTTTCAAAAGGATGCAACATGTGTAATTAATTGCTTGTTCATAGTAAAATACATAAATCCTTGTATCTCTTCATTTAAAAAAAAATACTCCGACATTTTGCAGTTTTGGTGCTAAAATTGAAACATTTTCATAAAATCCTAGTTTAGTTAATACAAATATTTGAAGCATGATAAATTTGCAAGTCATTTTAAAACTAAAACACAGCAAGTAGTGCCAGGTGTGAATTTTCAACCTTCTTCCAGCCAAAGTGTAATTAGAGCCGGTTGGGCTTACTAAGGCTCCTTGGACATCTGTTTTACTAAGCCCTTTCTTTAAAGCCTTGATCTCTGCCTCCCTAATTACACATTTTATCAAAGTACTTTTGCTTTGCTTTCCTAAGCCCTATACAATGGAGGCAATTCCAATTGAGATGAGTATGTGAGGCTCATTGATTTCATTGAGAAATTCTGACCAGGGCAAAATTTGTCAGTACAATTACTGATTCTATTACCTTTTATAATAAATGTATTAACCTATGACTTTTCTTGCCAAATGCCTATAGTTTGTATTTATTTTACTAGGACATAAACATGCACATACTAGTATATACACATATATATTTATATATGAGGTGGACAAAAGTAGATTTACAGTTGTGAGTACCGAAACAGATTATTCTTGCATTATTATTTATTAATCATTGTATTATTATGCATATGAACAACTATAAACCTACTTTTGCCCACCCCTGTATGTACAGGTATATATTTATACAGACATATACACATATTATATATGTACATATATATGTATACTTATATACATACACATACATTTGTATATTATTAGTTTCTATGCTGAATGAAATGGATAAAAAAAACAACGTGAAGACTATGGAAGTAAGTGAATTCAAATAAATAATTATAAATATCAGCCAGCATACTATTATATGAAGAAAAGGTAAATGTTAACTTTTCCAAAATACATTGTGTGTGTGTGTGCGCGCGCGCACGTGTGTGTATTCTTTTGCTTTTTTTCTCCCTAGGGTATCAGACTAAGATTAAAATTTTTGTATAAAGTTGAAATCTTGTCCTAACACTAAATGGGCATCAAGTATTTTGTTTAATTACAACATTATAAAAATATATATGTATAGAATAAAACACCTCACTTTAGAAAGAAATTCATATAAATTTTAATACATAAATTATCACACCATGTGCAGTAATCATAAAGATTTACAGTAAATGGGTTATACGTCATTCCCTTTTATGATTTCTCTTCCTAGAATAATTTCCCTGAAAACAAAATGACCCATAAGAATGTCAATTGCCAACTCCCAAAAATATTTGCTAAATTAAAAATGAAATTCTCATTTGACCCAGTAATTCCACTTCTAGGAATATATCCCAATAAATCAGAAACACCAAACAGAAAGGATATATGCACCCCTATGTTCATAGCAGCACAATTTACCATAGCTAAGATTTGGTAACAGCTTAAGTGCCCATCAGCTGATGAGTGGATTAGAAAACTGTGGTACATTTACACAATGGAATACTATGCTGCTGTAAAAAAGAAAGAACTCTTACCATTTGCAAGAACATGGATGGAACTGGAGAGCATTATGCTAAGTGAAATAAGCCAGTAGGAGAAAGATAACTACCACAGGATCTCACCCATTTGTAGAATATAATGAACAACATAAACTAATGAACAAAAATAGATCCAGAGATAGAGAAGCATTGAACAGACTATTAAACTTCAGAGGAAAGGCAGGGGAGGGGGTAAGAGGTCAACCAAAGGAGTTGTATGCATGCATATAAGCATAACCAATGGACACAGATACTAGTGGGGTGAGGACATGTGCTGGGGGGTGAGGGTGGCTAGGGAGAGTTCAATGGGAGAAAAAGAAAACATATGTAATACTGTATGTAATACTTTAAACAATAAAGAATTAAAAAAAACCACATATCTTTGGTGAAAATAATAAATAAATAAATAAATAAATAAATAAATAAATAAATATTGAGACTTGGGATCCCACCAGATCTGATCTCTATTTTCTTATACATAAAATGAAGGGATTAACTCAGTGATTTTCAGGTCGCACTGCAGAACCTAGAAGTCAGCTCATATGTCCAAGGAAGGTACTACTCAAGGGCCTGTATAGTATAGTTAATATAAATATTTGAAGTATGATACACATACACAATACACATACATACACATTGAGAGCTGTGCTGAGCCTGCTCCTGCTGCTCTTTAGCTTCCTTACATTATGTCTCCCCTTCCATCTGTTCCAAGTCATATTTAGAGAGCACTTCCTGGAGCCAAGCACTTTTCTAGCTGTTGGCACAGTAATGACTGAGGCAGACCCAGGCCCCCTCCCGGAGCTTACTGACAACTTTAAAAAGCTTTACCTTGCTAACTAAAGAAAGCTCCTAGACTCTGTCTCTAATCTTCCTTATAACTCTACAACTTCTTTAAGTAAAAATTGAGTAGTAACTATTTGACAAGCCATTATAAACAGTCAAGCTTCATCACTAAGATTTTCTAAAGGACTTTCTTGTCCTTCATGTCCTCCTCCCATCCATCCTCAATGTGCTTCTGTTGTGGCCTACATATGACTCTAATTATGGTATGGATTTTAAACAGTCTCATTCTGAATGAAGATTATTATTATAACTTTTTAAAGTAAATGCAGTTTAAAGGAAGTAAAAACTTTCAATCCATCTTGGGTGGAAAATCAAACTATGGAAGTTGACAATGATGTGCTATTTCCTTTTGGTCAAGTGATCACACACTAGAGAATGATCATAGGAATTTTAATAAAGTTAATAATTATTTATGATTTAAAAAATAGGGAGTAAGTTAACGGTGCTGAAAGTTCATGACTAGCCCTACATACCTCATAAATGTGTTCTCAGATTGGTTGTGGGAATTGTGGTTTATGTTTCTTTAATCTCTGGGTATTCATAAAATGGTATATTAAGGGCACGCTTGTTATTTCAAGAAATGACTGATATATTATATATTATGGTTCCTGCCTGTGCATTTCCTAGTTATAGTAGAAGAATCCACCTAACATTGTGTATTATTAACAAAAAGCATTTTTCTTACCTCTGTAATCTGTTTCTTCGACTCTTCAACTTGAGAAAATATTTAGTCATCTAATCAGAATCTTAACCATTGATATTAAGTTGGTTTTTCTACCAAATATGTTTTCCTCCCAATGTAAAGTGTCAAGCAACTGTTTCTGTTTAAAGAACATACTTTTATCAGTAATGTAATGGCATATATTGCAAGATATAAACAACTACCCCCTGGTTAATAAAGACAACTAATTTTATAATTTGCTCACCTCTGATAAGTTTTCATTAAAGTATTCAATACATACTCTTCCACACCCCTGATTAAGAATTTATATTCTAGATCACATAACTCAAATTAATATTATTATTAATTTATTTAGAATGGGCCAATTACCTGCATTCGTGCTTTGAAAAGGAAATGAGAAAAGAACAGTTTTTCTGACAGAGATTTTAATACAAATTCTTACCTATTTCATTAAACAAAGTGAAACTTAAAAGAGTAAAGAGAAAACTTGCTTAGATGATAAAAAGCAATTAAAAGACATCTGATGTATTTTTGTACATGTATATACGCACACACATTTCTATTGAGATGATTTTTTTCACACACCCAAGCAGGCCTGTATAAAAATCAGGATTTTGCTGCTTCCCAATTTGAATTTTCTTTAGTTTAGTGATTGTTTATTGAACATCTACTGTGTACCAGATACAACACACCCTCTATGTTAACTCAGTATTTACAATGGTCATATGATGTATTTTTATTCTGCTTTCCTAATTTTATAGATGAGGAAATTGAGGATCAGATTTGATAAATGAACAGACTTAGAGAAAAAGTCGAGGGACACGTATAAAACCAAGGCTGCCTTTGTCCTCGGACCATCCTTCTGTTAATAGTCCCATGTCTCACAGGATATCCTGTAAATGTGTGGATTGAGGTCCTTGTACATAAAATGTTGGCCTAGATATTTCAGTAGAACCACCATCTGATAAACAATTGTCTTTTTTAGGGGAACTGCATAGGATGGTGTGTAATCTACATAAGAATATGTGTGTAGCTACTGCTCAAATAGCCCATGAGCAATGCAGTGGTTAGGGAGAGAGTAAAAACCAAAAACCGCATGGGAGATATGGTGGATACATTAACCACCTGGCATCAGTTAATTATCATTTTCATTCAATGCCTTAAGAAGAATGTGATTTTTAAAAAATCATAGCATTAATCTTCTCAACAAAAGGGATCAATGTATAAATCAACAGATGTTGTAATTCAGCATTTCTTAATAGGATCAAGTACTTTTCTGGCAGGATGAGATGTTAACCAGTAATATTCAGTTGTGCTAATTTGAAGACTATTTGATAATTCACATGATTGCTTTTTGTAAACAAAATTACTCTTGTTAGTTGAGAAAAAAATCTTGGTGGGGTTAAATTCCAAGAAGCATACTGTCAAGAATCTAACATGGGAAACTTCTCTTGGCCCATGATGATTTCTCAGGAAACGGAGTTTTTAAGAACATTTTAAAAGTGAACAAAAATTATAAAATATTATTAACCATCTGAATCTGTGTTCTGTTATCAGCCAGAGTCTGCAAATGGAAATACATGGAGAACTGGTGCCCTTATTCATGCCCCTGATATCATGATGGATAATACATTATTAAATTGTGGATGGTAAAATAATGAAGCAATTTTATGCATAAAAACAGATCATCAAGCCAAGCATATTCAGAGGAAATAAGAAAATGATGAACAAGATAAAAGAAAAACAAAACAAATATGACAAGTTTCTTCACTTTGTTTAGGAAAATGTTCTGTCTTCGGTAATTATTTTAACTTTATATATAAAAATGTATCATGGTTCAATAAACTTATTTTTCTTTGCTTTTAATATTTTACTAAGAGGTATTCTACAACACTCTTTCTTTAGGCTAAATAAATAAGGCATAAAAATCAAACAATTATATATGCTCTTTTCTTTGAAAAATTAGTTGTGGACTGACTGATGTATTTCCTTTACTATTTGGGAATACAGGCTGCAACAATATGATACTGACAATAACTACAGCTCTCACTGATTGAGGGCTTACTATGCGTCAACCATTGTTTTCCTTGTCACTTCATTTATTCCTCATCACAGCCCAAGAAGCTAGTTACTATTAGCATAATCAATCTGAAGATGAGAAAACAGGTTCTTGAAAGTTAAGTAATTCGCCCAAGTAAATAGTGGGGGAGTTTATACGCAGACTTCTGAACCCATGTCCTCAACAACTAGGCAATATTAATATATTCATTTTATTTTAATAATTTTGGGATACACATATCACATTTGGGACAGAAATACAGAAGGTATCTAACCATGTAATGTTACATTTTCTGGGTTTATTTGCATATTTACATTGTAGTTTAGTTTTAAAATATTTTCCAAAAAATAACATAGTGATACACTAAGAAAATACCATTTATGTTAACACTAGAGGCCCAATGCACAAAATTCGTGCAAGAGTAGGCCTTCCTTCCCCTGGCTGCCGACACCAGCTTCCCTCTGGCACCTGGGACCCAGGCTTCCCTTGCAGCCCCGGCTTCGTCCAGAACTTCATCTGGAAGGACGTCCAGTCTAATTAGCATATTACGCTTTTATTATTATGATGGTAGTAGAGAATATTGAAGTTCTGACATACTTCCTGATAATTTGCTATCGAATCAAAAAGTATTTGCGAAGGGAGCAAAGTCTATTACACCTTGAACATAAATGTCCAATGAGACTGACAGCTTTATAGTATTTGGGGGTTGTAGCCACAATAACTGCCAAATCAGATTGATGTGAGATCAAGTCAATTGCTCACCAATTGTTCCAAATGGACTAGAACCCAGGCAATTTCCACATTTTATAGGTTACAATGAAAAGAAACATCATTTCTGCTTTCTACTATATTATTATTATTATTATTATTATTATTAATCCTCACTCAGGGATATTTTCCCATTGATTTTAGAGCGAGTGGAAGAGACAGGGAAACACAGAGAGAAACATCAATTGTGAGAGAAACACATCGATTGGTTGCCTCCTGCATGTGCCCTCAGCAGGGCCTAGGCCAGGGAAGAGCCTGCAACTGAGGTAGGTGCACTTGGCGTGAATCAAACCCAGGACCCTTCAGTCCACAGGCCGCTGCTCTATCCACTTAACCAACCCGGCTAGGGCTCTGCTTTCTACTATAGATGAAGGGGCCCAGCCCACATTTTAAGGTTTGACTCCCCCTTTATGAAGCTGGAGTTAGGGGCATGGAAACCCAAAACACCAGAACAGACAAGTGAGACCTAGAAATGAGTGGGTAACAAATTCCCTCCCCTAAATGTCTTCTGCATGAACATACTCAGAGTGACAGGTTCTGAAGTGGAGCAAGAAGCAAGTTTATATGAAGAAAAAAAAAGAAGAAGCAAGTTTATAAAGTGAACTCCTTGAGTAGTAATGACAGAGCCATCAACACAAAAGGGCAGTGGCATGTCTAGGGAAATGGTGACCAACAATTTGAAAACCAAAAGTGGCATCAGAGGCT
Organism: Plecotus auritus; assembly: GCF_963455305.1. Lineage (NCBI taxonomy): Eukaryota > Metazoa > Chordata > Mammalia > Chiroptera > Vespertilionidae > Plecotus > Plecotus auritus. The sequence goes on from NC_137772.1 coordinate 47,688,775, forward strand.
TGTGTGCATGCGTGTGTGTGCCTGAGTGTGTGTGTGTGTGTGTGTGATTGAATGTGTGTGTGTCTGTGTGTTTGTCACAGAAAGAGATTGAGAAAAAGAGATAATCAATATATCAAAACTTCAATAAAGCTTCTTAAATATGTCACTGTATTACATAATAGTTTCAATATTCACTCTAATCGTTCTGTCTGCTTAATCCCATTATCTCTGACCTAGGGCCCAGACTCCCCAACCTCTAGCTCTAATAACCCACAGAAATCACTTAGCCTAGATTCAGGTACAAAGTGATATTTTCATGTAGATGACCGAATATTAATGTTGCTGTCTCACTTATATCCTTGTGTAACACTTGAAGCTCTCAAATATTGCAGACTGAGCCCAGGGAGTGGTTGGAAAGGTTGAAAGGCTGACGGGGAAGGGAGGGGCAACTTTGGGCCTCAGTTTTGCTACACCTCTTTCCTTCTCCCCTCTTTCCGCCTGTCAAGGGCTGCTTCTTTAGAAGGCACTGTTAGCACACATACATGAAATAGCAAGTGAGGTTTAAAGAGGACAGAGGTCTATACTTTACAAGTGATTGGTCACACCTGGAAGGCAAAGCAGTGGGAACAAGTTCCAGAGTTATTGCTCATTAAGGGTCTATGGAGACCTAGATATTTCAGTGAGTTCCTCTTATCTCTCTTGCCTTCAGCTACCCCAAATATTTCCATCAAAAAGATGCTGTCAGAGAGGCTGGGAGAGGTCCATGGGGCAAAGGGAGACATATGTAATATTTTCAACAATAAAGATTCTAAAAAAGAAGAAAAGATGCCATCAAACTCACAATCAAGTTCAATACCTGCACACACATACTGGTAAACACACTCTTCATATCTAATAAATGAATAAGTAATGGAAAAAGTCATTTTTTTCCTGATTATGTCCTTGAAAATGAATGTACTTTCCATCAGAAAAAAAATATTTTCTTCCTTCATTTACTACCTTCATAGCAGTTTTGCACTTCCCTAATTTACCCCCGGTTTAGAGTAGAGAGACTTGGAAACATGTCCCTCTGTTTTAACCTCTAATTTCTGGCAAATTCTTATTACAGTGGAAGTGTAACATAAAATGCACAGTCAAGTACCACATGAAGTGTTTTATAATCTAGTAAAATCTATAGCAAAGAAACTACAGCAACACAATTCATCATATGCTTTAAACCACTGTCATTTACAAAGGTATTATCATAGAGACTCTAACTGAAAGATGCATTATTGATTATAAAATAATAAAGTCAGATATTCAGTATCCTTACTGTGCAGATAGGATGTTGTGTTAAATTTTGTAAATGATGTTTTGCAGATACTCTAGCATGTGCCACCATTAAATATCTGGTTTATCAGTAATCTGCCCTATGTAACTTTATAAAAGATAAATCTAAATATTATTGTCATAAATGAATCTATTCTTACAGTTAGATTTGCATACTGATTTCATTATAATTAAAATCACTTCTGTATATAATATGATAATTATTTTATTCTTAAGAATAAACAAAAAAAAAGTTATGTACAATCCAGAAATTTTCACTGTGTGAGGTAAATAAAAAAAAAATAGCATTTAAAGCAAAAATGCTACTTTATTCCACACAATTGATGATCCACTTTACTGGTTAGACTGTGGTTTTTATTTCAATAACAAAAACACAAGTCTCACCCCAATTTTGATGATCATGGATTGAACTGAAGCACCCATAATACTTTAGAATTTCCAAAGCATTTTAAAATTTCTCCTAGAAAGTTAAAGGGATTTGTGGGTCTGTATTGAGTGCTTTAAAATATAAAATATATCTGTGCTTCAATATGAAAGAAAAAATTTTTCTTTTCTTATTAACCAATGAGCTTGTTATTAACTAGTGAAGTCCTTCAATGGAAGGTACTACAATCATTGAAATACTAAGAAAAGGAGCTAGATTTTACCCAGTTTCACTATGCTATAATGTAGATATAAATCAGTTGTCAAAGTTGTAACCACTTTACATACTACAGTCTCCAATAAGAAGTCTATGTCACTGTCTGAATCTTATGATTGATTTAAATCTCAAGGTTTAAGCCAGAATTTACCCTGTGGAAAGGTATTCCAAAGTTTATACAGCACTTATTCTAATAATGCCTTACATAATTACATTTTAAAATGTTCATTTCATTTCAAATATTGAGATTTTAGACTCTCTAACAATAGTTGATAAATGTTATGAGATTAAGTTTGTCTGAGTTCAAATGAAAAGTTTGATAAAATATGCACTTTTCATGCTGTAACTGTTTATTGTTAAAAGAAATAATCATAATATTCTGAACTCTCTCCAACCAATCATAAGTTATTGACTATGTATGGTGACACATTTTATACTTGCTAAACCTCTCTGTTTTTCTGATCATAAGTCTCAATGGGTCCCACCGAGTGTCATAAAATCAATCCAATGAGTTGCAATCAACATTTTCAAAAATAGTAAAACTGAAAAATTATCCATCTGCATCACACTAATAATGCTAAGTATTTTATAAAGATCTATTCAATTATATATGTATTTACATACATATATATGTAATACAAATATAGGATATATATGTATATACATAAAGATATAGATGTAGAATATATATGTATGTACATATAAATATATATATGCCTATGTGTGAGATATACTGCATCCCTGATTTATCTCAAGATCACTCATGATCTCCTAATACTCATATAATCTTATAAGTTTCCTTATAAATGTAGCCTTTGTTAACTGTTTTCGTTCCTGACTAGAATATAAGTTATCATAGTGTCATAATAAAGATCATAGTGAATGCTCAGTGAGCATTTATTGAATAAATGAATTCTTGACTATACACAAATACACTCTCTCTCTTCTGGGTATGATGTAACATATATTTCTTTCTGTAAATGTATGGCAAAAAAATAAAAAGCTAGAAATATCACTAATCAGAACCAAACTGCTCTTCAGAAAATCAATTTCATTTCAAACTGACCTCCAACTTCCCTTTATCACTATTGTCCTTCCCTCCACCTAGCTAAAATGAAAATGTAGAAATTTTCTTTCATAAAATCTACAATGACACACTGTGAAGAAATATCCAAGGGGATTTCTCCATAAGGAAGAGATTTGTTCTCATTAAATTATTGGCCCAAGCAGGGCCATCAAAATGTAAATCACTCACCTCAATAAAGTACAATTGAATGGGAGAAATCTAGCATCACTCATTAGTTTGTAACTTGAGAATTTGGGCCAGTATTTGTTTGTGTCTACCTTTACAAATAGTCTATAGCAAAATTAAACAGCAGCAACGTTTTTACCCAGCCCCCTTATCTCCTTTGCTCTGATAACTGTGGATTAAGAAAAAAGGAAAAACAAAAACAAAAAACTCATAGACAACAGTATGGTGATTACTAGAGGGAAAAGGAGGTTGGGGGAGTTAGGAGAGGGTAAAGAGGGGGTAAATGGTGATGGAAGGAGGAGGCATATACTCTTGTATTTGGCAAGTATTGAATTCTTCCTTTAGAAAGAAGCTTACTGTGGAGGCCCTCAAGTAGTTTGGGTCAACATGGTAAGATAGAAAGTAAATGTTTACACTAATTTCAGTAACCTTAAAAAAATCAGAATGTAAAAAATGTGCTGCTTAAAAATACTTTACATTTTAAAAATACTTTTGAATAGATACAAAAAATAAAGGATAAAGATAATGTTGATTTACTTTATTATATTTTCCTTTGAACTACATGGTAAATACATAGTAATTGCTTTCGTCACTATCATTTCAGAATGAGAAATATAACCAAATGAAGATATGGAAACTAAGACGCAAGAAAGAAAAAAAATGATGTATCAGTTATTGAATGGCAAATTGGAATGCATTCCATAAATATTGGTTGCCAAGATAAATTCCTTTCATTCAAAAAAAAAATACTTTGTAAAGACTTGGTACATTCAAGACTATATGCTAGACACTTAAGTGGGTTCAAAGAAAGACAACTCTGGCTCAGCCTTCTCAGGTTAATGGGCTAATATGAAATTAGCTAAGGACATCAACAATCATAACAAAATATATGATATAGAACTGATACAAGAAGAAAAGCTCCATGTTCTATAGGAGTACGTTAAAGAAATAAAAGAATAAATACAGGATGGGGCAAAAGTAGGTTTAGGGTTGTTCCAATGGAAAATAACACAATAATTAATAAATAATAATACTAGAATAAACTCTTGTACTTCACATACATCTATAAACCGAATTTTGTCCCACCCTGTATATCAGGGATACCAAATAGGGCTCTATGAGAAGGTAGACTTTGAGTTGGCTTGAGAAAGAAAATAGGATGCTGGCAAGAGCTCCGGGGAGGTAATTCTGCAGCTGAAGTGTCAGTCTGTAAAGCTTGGGTCGAGCACATGCAGTAAAGTTATGGGAGATGTGGCCTAAAAGGAGCTTGAAGTCACAGAGCAGGAATGATTAGTACTGTGAAATCTGAACATTATTCTATAGGACAAGGCATTATGGGCTCCAAAGCAAGGGTAAATGGCTGGGGGATTTTCCTAGTAAAACAGTCATTGAACCTTTACATCACTGCCATGTCTATTCTGGCACACCTTTCCCAAAGGATTTACCTGCTTCCTGTTAAACACAGGTACTCAGTAACTAAGGGGATACTGAACATGCTGCAGGAATACTAGCAAAGAAAATCCTCTTGAAGATGGCGGCATACTGAAAACCTATTTGAAGAAATAATGACAGAAAACTTCCCCCACCTGGTGAAAGAAATAGATTTACAAGTCCAAGAAGCACAGAGAACCCCCCAAAAAAAAGGAATCCAAAGAGGACCACACCAAGACACATCATAATTAAAATGCCAAGAGCAAAAGACAAAGAGAGAATATTAAATCAGCAAGAGAAAAACAGTTAGTTACCTACAAGGGAGTACCCATACGACTGTCAGCTGATTTCTCAACAGAAACTATGCTAGCCAGACGGGAGTGGCAAGAAATATTCAAAGTGATGAATAGCAAGAACCTACAACCAAGATTACTCTACCCAGCAAAGCTATCATTCAGAATTGAAGATCAGATAAAGAGCTTCACAGATAAGAAAAAGCTAAAGGAGTTCATCACCACCAAACCAGTATTATATGAAATGCTGAAAGGTATTCTTTAAGAAGAGGAAGAAGAAGAAAAAGGTAAAGATAAAAATTATGAACAACAAATACATATCTATCAACAAGTGAATCTAAAAATCAAGTGAATAAAAAAATCTGATGAACAGAATAAACTGGTGAATATAATAGAATCAGGGGTATAGAAAGGGAGTAGACAGACAATTCTCAGGGGGAAAGGGGTGTGGGGGTGTGGGAAGAGATTGGACAAAAATCGTAGACCTATGGATGAGGACAGGGGAGCGCGGTAAGGGCAAAGGGTGGGTGGGAACCGGGAGGAGAGGAGCTACCTACGGGGGGAAAAAAGAGGAACAATTGTAATAATCTGAACAATAAAGATTTATTAAATTAAAAAAAAAGAAAATCCTCTCTACTTGGACAGCCATATAACTTCTTGGCCAAGTAGGAATCTATAATAATAAAAGTGTAATATGCTAATTAGACCAGACGTCCTTCTGGACGACCTTCCAGATGAAGCCAGGGCTGCAAGGGAAGCCCGAACCCGGGAGCCAGAGGGAAGCTGGTGCTGGCAGCCGGGGGGAGAAAGGCCTACTCTTGCATGAATTTCATGCATCGGGCATCTAGTACTTTTATAATTTAAAAACATTTGATAATTACAGGGACATAATGCTCTCTACTTGGGTGAAGAACCTGCAAGAGGGTTTAGGGCACAGCCCTTCACAAAGCCTCTGCAATTCAAAGACTGTTGAGCTTAGGCAACAGTGCCAGAACATAGTAGGCACTCAGTAAAATGCCTTAAAAATAAAGCATTCCCCCAAGTGTAAAGTACCGGTGTCTGAATCTAGTGAAGGCAATAAAAGTGGAAAAGAAAACATGCTCATTGTTATTTATAAAACCGAAATTATTTTTAAACAATAGCTTAATATCATTAAATATAACTATTAGTCCTAA